>NC_091444.1:6024627-6132324 GCF_964237555.1 Oryctolagus cuniculus
GGATGCTTTTATTACTAAACCTGAAAGAATTTTATGCATCTTTACTGAAGTTCTCTGTTTATTTCTCATATACTAACACACAGGTGATTTATTCTTCTGAGGAACTATGGAGCATAACTTATAGCAGATTTTCTCATTTTTAAAGAAAAAATATCAATTTTAGTATGCTATTATTTGGTTCAGTATCATCAGAAGCAATTATATAAGTGAAAATGCTAAAAAAATGTCATTTTAATTACTCTGATACCAATGTAAAACAACAGGAACTAAATAAAACATTATAGAAAGTAAATTCAATAGTTATAACCCCTAAAGATTATCCTAATACTTCTAACATGCATGTTGCAGATTTTCTTTCTGCTGAGTCTGTAGAAATTTTATAGCTTCGATTGTTAGAGGCCTATTATTCTAAAACTCTTTGTCTCTGTCAGGTCTTTGTCTCATGACCATGAAGAGTTAAACCTATGCAAAGGAAGTTTATGAAGTGAGGGAAAAAAGGGGAAATTGGAAAAGAAAGAGAAAGAGAAAGCTCCTGGAAGTGATAGCAAGAGTTTCCAAAATGGGTAGCCAAAGAAGTGGTGGTATGTACAGGTTTTCATATTTTTAAGTGAGGAATCTTCCTGGATTTCTTACTATGTATGCTAATACGGTGGTGCATATGATGAGCCAATCAGGTCGCAGCTGCCAGAATCACCTTTGCTGTGTTTGATATGCTAATGAGGTGAAGCTGAAGTGCTTGTTGGGAGGTGCTCTGGAGATGGAGTCCCTGGGAGGTCAAAGCCTGAGTAACTCTTTTTGCTTGAGGAAGTTGATCGAATGCTCCAACAGGGTCACAGTGGTCATGGCCATTGGCTGATGTGGCCTCCTCTGGTGCTTACATTGATCTTCCTCATTGGTCCTTGTCACACCCTACCTTTCTCTATTAAGAATCTGTCTCTTGTCTCCATCATGGTTATGTTAGGTTCCACTAATATTAAACATTATAAACATCATGATGCATGATGGTAACATGTCGTATATTAGAGAAAAAAACTATTACTTTTACTTGTCTATGATTAGAGATGTAATCAACAATTATCTCTCACAGTCTTTTAAACACTGTGTTTTCATTATGATCTGGGCAATGACATCATTAATTTTGCTCCATCCCTAATCTTTCTCTGTAAGTCTTTCTTTCAGAAACTACTACTTCTCTACTCTTCAATGTTATTCCAAGGAATGCTGGTAAACTTGTTTCTAATTGCCTGATGTAAGTCAAGAAAGAATCTCTACAAAGTTGTCTCAGAGAAATCTCATTATTTTTCCTTGCATCTACTTAGCGCAATTCTGTCCAAGATTTTTAATAATGCAAAGCAGAGAAACAGGGACAAGGAGTCAGAGAGAGATCTTCCAATTGCTGTTTCACACCTCAAATGCTCTTAATGGCCTCAGTGTAGGTCTCCCATGTGGGAAGCAGGGACCCAACTACTTGAGACATCACATTCTATCTCCTAATGGTCTACATGGGCAGGAATTTGGAAGCAGGAGCCAGAGCCAAGAATTGAATATAAATATTCTGATTGTAATGCAGCAATCTTAACTTCTAGACAAAACGCCACCCTCAAGACATTTTCATTTTCCTCAGCTTATTCTTGCAGACAGAATTGTCTTACCTCTATAGGTTACGCTTTGCTTTAGAGCAAAATACAATCTTCCCTTTTCCATCTGGACTGTGTTTATGGGATTTTAGTCTTGTGGCTCTTCCTGTGGTTGGATAATTCTTTTGACCTTAATATTAGTGTAGGTTAGATTATATTTTTAAACAAAATGGCAAATGCCAAATCTGAGCAGATTCTGTAAGAATACATCGGTGGCCCTGCTACTATAGTTTTGTTTTTACTGACAGAAGACTGGTCTATCCCAACTGGAATCTACATTTCCATTCTGAGTCTTATAGAGACAAAACACGAACCTGGTTCCCTAAAATCCTGTCTCACATGAAGTCAGAGTACTGTCATTACTTGACTTATTGGCAAATAATTTGTGCTCCAGTGAATCCTACCACCACACAGTTAGCTACATTACACATGGAATGTGGAAACATTTCTCGTCTTTGTGTTGTTTATCTACTATATGTGGCTAACTTTGTGAATAAACAGTAGTGATTATGTCCATGGATTCTGGGAGTAGTCCATATGACCCAGGGGAAATTATTTTAAACCTCCTGTGCCTCACTTCTGCATATGTAAAATACTGTACAAATGTTTGTTAATGTCCATTTGACTCTACTATCTTCCTTATTGATCCCTTTCTCTGTCACTCAAGTCTCTACATTAGCTAGATGCCCATTACTTCAGATGTAAAGAGTGCATTGTGTCCTTACAGATATGTACACTCCTTTATGGATCCTTCTCAATCCATTGCTTCATTGTTCCTAGAATAATCTTTTTTTAAGATCATTTATTTGAGAGGTATTGTTACAGATAGAGAGAGGGAGAGACAGAGAGAAAAGTCTTCCACCCACTGGTTCACTCCTCAAATGGCCCCATGGGCTAGAACTGTGTTGATCTGAAGCTAGAAGTCAGGGGTTTCATCTGGGTCTCCCATGTGGGTGCAGAGGACTTCCCCAGGCCATAGCAGAGAGCAGGATCTGAAGAGGAGCAGCCAGGACTAGAACTAGAGCCCATATGGGATGCAGTGCTCAGGCAGAAGCTTAGCCTACTATGCCACAGCGCCTGCCCTTAGAAAAATCTTTCTAAAACACAGTACTGATTATGTTTTACTTTTCCTTAAGATACACAAGGAGTTCAAAAGCTTTTCATTTCAAAGCCCCACATGAAGTTCTGCTATTTGTATGAAGAGGATTACTTTTCAGTATAGTTTGGGATTGTATTCAAATTTACAGCAAGATCAGGATGCAAATCCAGGATTTAGCACTCCAGGGTCAGTAATTTTCATGTTCGTCTCTTTTTGTCATTAAGTATAATGTACCTTGAATAGAACAGCGATAGTTTCTTAATCTGGGAACATAAGATGTTCTGTTTAACAGTAAATTTTGCATATTTACCAAGTATTTTGCCTCTTCCTCTTCAATCAGGTAAATAAATAACTGTTAAGCAAGTCTTTTCTATATAGTTATTTCATTTTCTTTTTTTTTTTTTTTTTTTTTTTTTTTTAAATTTTTGACAGAGTGGACAGTGAGAGAGAGACAGAGAGAGAAAGGTCTTCCTTTGCCGTTGGTTCACCCTCCAATGGCCGCCGCTGCAGCCGGCGCACCGCGCTGATCCGATGGCAGGAGCCAGGAGCCAGGTGCTTTTCCTGGTCTCCCATGGGGTGCAGGGCCCAAGCACCTGGGCCATCCTCCACTGCACTCCCTGGCCACAGCAGAGAGCTGGCCTGGAAGAGGGGCAACCGGGACAGAATCCGGCGCCCCAACCGGGACTAGAACCCGGTGTGCCGGCGCCGCAAGGTGGAGGATTAGCCTATTGAGCCACGGCGCCGGCTTAGTTATTTCATTTTCAACTACAATAATCTATATAAATCCGTGACATCAGATATGCAAAGATAGTAAGCTATAATTAACCCAGGACATGTATTATATCTTTATATTATGTTTAAGCTTAGATGAGATGTATAACTTTTATTTCAATATTATAACAAATTTTTTCCTGTATGCCTTTTTAAAAATATTGTAAATTTTTCTTCTTTCCATTATTTTGGAAGAAGTATACATAGTGAAGTATGTGAATCGATTATCTAATGTTAAATTTTTGTGAGCAAATTGGATCACTCAGCATAATAATATCTGAATTAATGGCTAACAGAAATTATATATTATTTTCCATCCATGACTTTGTGAATATTACCTGAAAACATTGTTTTGAACTTCTACTTGATTATACTAATATTCAAAAAGAGAGAAAGAAGCCATAGAAACCTAAAGGCACATGATTTTACACATTTTTGCAGCAGTAGTTTCTGTAGCTTCCTGCTTTTTAGACAATAGACAGGAAGACCTCACTGAATGACATTTAGATGGATTTACCTCCCACTGCTCATTGTCAGCATCTCATCCAAAAACAGTGGGAAGAAATCTGTCTTCTCTTAATATTCAATTTGTGAACGTTCGTATTTTCATTTCAGCAGTAAAATTCATTGTATGAACTTAGAAAACAGATGCATATCACCAGGCAAAAATAGGCTTACTCATTTTAAGATGCTGTGAGAAGCTGGTATTTTATCAGTAAACAAATCATCCATAACCAAACATAAAATTGTATATCATTACACAAAAACCTGGAAAGTTTAGTTAGTGGGTTACATCAAAGTCTATAATTTAGGGATCTTGAAAAATTAGAAAAACTTTATAACCAAAAAATTACAACAAAAAATTAGAAAAAAAAAGATGATACCAGGTGTTCAGCTTTCTTATCATGGAATTACTCAGAGTTGAAAGACGACAAAGAATCCTAGTCTCAAAGTCCTCTTACTGATGACCTGTCAACAGCATCTCCAGCAGACAGAAACCCAGGGAACTGTGTGATGTCAACTCATTTACATTGATTCACATTTTAATAATTAAAATGCAATTTCTAAGTATCCTAGCATATTTTGATTATCTAAAAATGAGTCTGAGATGAATACCTACTGTTTTGGAGCATTTTCTTCTACCTTTAGAGGTCACTCATATGGAAAGAGAAGTTGGCTTGGATATAAGGAATTCTGATTTTTAGGCTCCTGTTTAACACACGAATTAACCTAGAGTGACCTCATTTTTCTCATGTTTTGGATAATTAGTTCAAGCTTTGATAGTCATGCTACTTCCCACTCTCAATTTCCACATGTGTAGTCATTAACACACAATTTCAGTTCATATTGTAAATATGCTCTTTGAAAAAAGAGTCAATGATTTTTTTTTTTTTTTTGACAGGCAGAGTGGACAGTGAGAGAAAGACAGAGGAAAAGGTCTTCCTTCTGTTGGTTCACTCCCCAAATGGCCCCTACAGCTGGCACTGCGCAGATCTGAAGCCAGGAGCCAGGTGCTTCTTCTGGTCTCCCATGCGGGTGCAGGGCCCAAGGACCTGGGCCATCCTCCACTGCATTCCCAGGCCACAGCAGAGAGCTGGACTGGAAGAGGAGCAACCGGGACAAAATTCGGCACCCGGCCTGGGACTAGAACCTGGTGTGCTGGCGCCGCAGGCGGAGGATTACCCTATTGAGCCGTGGTGCCAGCCTCAATGAATTTCCAAGAATTAAATATAAAATTCCTTATTAAACTAAACACTTTCCTCCACATTTTTCTACATTATACAAAGTTATAGAAATCATATACCTTGTAGTAGCAAGTATTGATTATTTAAAGTCTAATAGGATTTAAGCAATAGATGCAATTAAATTTAAATTGTCATTGGGTATATTTGATTTATTTTATTCCCAGAAAGCATATACCTATGCCAATTTGTATGGCAAAATTATATATTATATACATGTGTATTCACATATTAACAATTTTCTTGCCTTTTTTTCTGTGAAATATAGCTGATGAGCTGTTTTAGTTTCCACACTTCAAGGTTGTCTTTGTAACAAATGTACACGCTGATTAATGAACTTCCCCTTAGCTTATATTGTCATTTCACAATTTAGCATTTAATTTAATTTAATGTTTTACAAATGTGAAAACATCACAACACACCTCAGCTATGTATATAGCCATGTATAATGAAAATATAGGGGCTAGGGCTGGCGCCGCTGCTCACTAGGCTAATTCTCCGCCTTGTGGCGCCAGCACACCGGGTTCTAGTCCCGGTCAGGGTGCCGGATTCTGTCCTGGTTGCCCCTCTTCCAGGCCAGCTCTCTGCTGTGGCCAGGGAGTGCAGTGGAGGATGGCCCAAGTGCTTGGGCCCTCCACCCCATGGGAGACTAGGATAAGTACCTGGCTCCTGCCTTCGGATCAGCGCGGTGCGCAGGCCGCGGCGGCCATTGGAGGGTGAACCAACGGCAAAGGAAGACCTTTCTCTTTGTCTCTCTCTCTGTCTCTCTGTCTCTCTTTGTCTCTCACTCTGCCTGTCAAAAAAAAAAAAAAAATAGGGGCTGGCACTGTAGTGTAATGAGTACAGCCACTGCCTGCAGTGCCAGCATCCCATATGGACGCCAGTTCAAGTCCTGGCTGCTCCATTTCCAATCTCGCTCTCTGCTCTGGCCCGGCAAAGCTGTGGAATATGCCCAAAGTGCTTGGGCTCCTGCACCCTTAGTAATGTCATGTATCTTTTAAATATATGCCACTTAAAATGCTATTTGATAACCCAGTAATTTTCACGTGTATATTCTAAAGTACATGTTTTAAAATTCTGACAATCTACTAACTTCCTGCAATGTTTCTTTTTGCATATTTCATTATCCTATTACATTTTGCATTGTAAGATTCTTATCTCCTATATGAACTCTAGTTAATCATAATTTTTATATTATGTTTTATGTGAAAATACTGTTAAGAAATCATTACAAGTTTTTGCAATAGCTAAAATTTTAAATGCCAATTATGTTTTTTAATTTTTTTTAATTTTTTATTTTTTGACAGGGAGAGTGGACAGTGAGAGAGACAGAGAGAAAGGTCTTCCTTTGCCGTTGGTTCACCCTCCAATGGCCGCCGCGGCCGGCGCGCTGTGGCCGGCGCACCGCGCTGATCTGATGGCAGGAGCCAGGTACTTCTCCTGGTCTCCCATGGGGTGCAGGGCCCAAGCACTTGGGCCATCCTCCACTGCACTCCCTGGCCACAGCAGAGAGCTGGCCTGGAAGAGGGGCAACCAGGACAGAATCCAGCGCCCCGACCAGGACTAGAACCTGGTGTGCCGGTGCCACAAGGCGGAGAGGATTAGCCTAGTGAGCCACGGCACTGGTCACCAATTATGTTTTGTTTAAAAGTTTTAGAAAATATGGCTTGCATTTAAGTATATTTAAATATATTTCCCAAAAGCACATGTTTGTTGATATTGGAATAAACTTTGTGAAGGAAAAGAACTCCTTGGTGTGTTTATGTAAATACCAAAATTTTTAGGGGGCTTTTTATATTTTCCATACTCTGTTATAGTTAGAAAATTTTAATGTTAATGAGTTTAGTACCTATCAATGTGACGTAATCCATTAATTTTGCAGTGTATAAAATATTTTTTAATTGTAAACTGCACTTTTGAGCTTTATATCATGTTCAAACCTGCTATACCCTGGTACTTAGTTTAGGTTTTCTTATTCAAAGACATAGTCAAAGTTACTCTATGGTTTGCACTGTGCATTTAATGTTTGTGCACATAAGTACACATTTACAACCACACTTCCATTTCAGCTTATTTATATTATGTTATGTTTGGAACTGGCAGGAAAAAAGTTTTCTAGAGGTCTGTTACACAACAATGGAAACCCAGTTAAATCACTGAACTATGCCCTTGAAATTTTAAGATAAATTTGATTTTTGGTTTTATTTATTCATAAACTGTATTTATTTGAGAGAGATGTAGAGTCAGGGAATAGCAATTAGACAGACAGACAGAAATCTCCCATCCCCTGATTTACAATCCAAATGCTCACAACAACCAGGGTGGATACCCATTTGGATGGTGGGAATCCAACTACTTGAGAGATCCCTACTGTCTTCCAGGATGCACAATTAGCAGGAAGCTAGAATCTGCTCAGAGCCAGGACTTGAAGCCAGCACTGCTCCATGGGATATGGCCTCAAAGTGATGTCTTAACCACTGCAACAAGCACCTACCCCCAGACACTAATTTTCTTAAGAGGTTTTTTATTTATATATTTTAAAGGCAGAATGATAGAGAGGGAGGAAGAGAGGAAGGGAGGGAGGGAACAAGACAGAGCAAGATCTTCTATTCACTGGTCCACTCCATATTTAAAATTTCTTTTTGATGCCAACATCCAAAATCATATCTTCAACTTTACTTGTTTTTTAAGATAGAGAAATATGCAGTATATTAAAATTTTTTATATTTATTGTACTGTGTAATAGAAATTCAGAGTGTTTTGCTTCTATACAGCTATAGCCTAGAACCTATTAATCAACATTTCCCCATCACTCCCTCCCTCTTTCCTGCTCAGCCTCTGGTAACCACCATTATATCCATGCATTTCTATGTACATATACATGTGTGTGTATGTGTATGCATTTTAGGGTTCGTTTATTTTTGCCTTTTCAACAGGTAGAGAAACAGTGAGATCATCCATCTGCTGGTTCATTTCAAATGCCAGCAACAGCCAGGGCAGGACCACACTGAAGCCAGGAGCCTGGAACCCCATCCAGGTCTACCAGCTGTCTAACAGAGGACTAAGCACTTGGGCCATCACCTGCTGCCTCTCAGCATATATTAGTGTGAAGCTAGATCAGAAGCAAAGGACGTGGGACTCACAGGAGCCTTGCCATGTGGCATGCAGGTGTCCTGAGAGGATGCTTAACCTGCAGAACCACAATGCCCACTACAAGTGCCATTGTATTATTTGCTTCTATGAAGAAAAACTTTTTTAAACGCCATACATGAGCAAAATCATGTGATGCTTGTTTTCTGTTCTTGGCTTATTTCACTGAACATAATGACCTCCAGTTCCATCTATGTTGCAAATGACAAGACTGCATCCTTTTAATAATTTCTAGTCCTTAACAAAGGAAATTACAAAGATTTGAAAACATAGATCTATACACAGACACATGCATGCACATAAATGATATGAACGTCCATACCAGGACACGCATGCACCTGTCCACATATGTGTATGCTTAGATACAATACACATGCATACACACATACATACTTGCACATGTGCAGACACACATATTCACACATACATATATGCACATTCATACATATGTACACACATATATCATTCTTGTTGGAAAACAATCACTTTCGCCAGCTGAATTATTAGAGTAAAACATGTACAAAACCGTCCCCCTAAAAAACTATACTCTGCCAGGAAGCAAATGTGCTCTTCTGGACTATGCAGTTGATAAATTTCTGAAAGACACACATATTGGAAAAATTGAGTGAAGCATTAACTCACTAGTACTTCTAGTTGGTATAAATACAAACATTTCAAATTCAAGTGATAATTCTGTATTACTTCATTTAAATTCCTCTATTCAAAGACATACAATACTGAGGTTTTGACAAAATAGAAACGCATATCTGTCACATGGTATCCAGGAAATGCACAATGGTCAAAAGAACTTCATTTTTGAGACCATTAAGTGAAACATTTTAATTTCATTTGGTGTCTCTACCACCACGTCCAAAACTACTGTGCTCTGCAGGAACAAACCTGGTTACATACCTTGTCTGTGAAGCAGGAGGAAGAAGGGGAGAAGATCACAAGACCGATGTTTGAAGGCCAGGATCAGGCAAAGACAATTACTATTTCCACTCAGATTGCAGTGTTACAAACTGTTACCTAACCATGGCTACCTGAAAGTAACAATATCCGATACTTAGTTACATAACCATGGCTTCCTGAAAGTAACAATATCCGATGAGTTATCCAGCTGGCTGACTATGATAAATTTGTTATTACTTAATACCAACAGTAATTTCTAGATATTCTGAAAGTTACCACATATTAAAACCTTTTCTGGCCACAGCTCTTAAATCTATTACATATTCTTCAATAGGATGGGAAATGGAAGCAAAAGATGTCTAGTTTGCGGGGCCAGTACTGTAGCGCAGCATTTAAAGCTGATGCCTGCAGTGCTAGCATCCCCTGTGGGTACCAGTTCTTTTCCCAGCTGCTCCACTTCCTATCCAGCTCCCTGCTAATATGCCTAGGAAAGCCTGGCCCAGCCCCAGTCATTGTAGCCATTTGGGGAGTGAACCATCAATGTAAGATTTTTCTCTCTCCCTTGCTTCCCCTCTGTTTTTGTTACTCTGACTTTCAAATAAATAAATAAATCATAAAAAAGTTTACTTTTGTGTAAAAATTTTTGAAATATATGTGTAGCTTTTTCATAATACATATTGTCTATGGCCTTTCAGAGAGCCCTCATGTTTGGTGTGGTCTATGACTGTCTTAAATTTGCTTTATTCAATAGTAATTAGATTAATAATCAGCTTAGTAATCTGAAAACTCTTATTTTGATCTATGCAGCTTCATTGAACTTTTTAACAAGATATCTACTTCCACCATTAAGACTTGTAAGCTGGCATTCTGATTACTTTCAGTAGTTTTCTAAGGAATTAATTGTAACAGTTTTTTCAATGGCATAGCAAGTGCCATAATTTTTTCAGAATGCAATTATGATTTCCTTACTGTACAATGTTCAAATGGTGACCCACCAGCACACACTGTAGGTGTCCTTACGGAACTACTCCATTCAACATTTGACAAATATTTAATATATAACCCAGATGAAAGGGTATTCAGCTATAACAAAGATACCCAACTAGAGGGTTCTCAAAATAATAGAAATTGGTTTGTCTTCACATCATTGTCCCATGATAGCTGGGTGGTGGTTGTGGTTATATTTTGGCTGAATCTAAGGCAAAAAGAGGACTCTGTAAAAATTCAGCCTTCCCCATGCAAAGAGATCACTTCTATCTCTCTCTCTGCTGAAGTTTAAACCATTTTCCAGACATTGAGAACGCACAGAGATGGGACAAGTAATGCACATGGTGGCACATTCAAACAAATTGATACAAAGCAAAGAAGTTAAAATGAGTTACTGAGAACTCAGTAGCAGTGAAACTGAAAGACACAATGTCACGCCAGCTCACATATTAAATTTACCCTTACTGAAATTTTTATCCCATGGTTTCCTTTTGCCTGGTGCACACAAATGTATATGTGTATGTGTGTATGTGTGTATGTGTGTGTAATCTCACCTAGTTATTCATTGTTGGAGCAGTGGTCTATCAAAATCTCACTGTCGGGGCCAGCACTGTGGCCTAGCGGGTAAGACAGCCATCTGCAGTGCCAGCATCACATATGGGTACTGGCATTGTGACATAGCAGTTTAAGCTGCCGCCTGTGATGCTGTCATTCCGTATGGGCACTCATTTATATCCCAGCTGCTCCACTTTTGATCCGGCTCCCTACTAATGTCATTGGGCCCCTGCACCCATGTGTGAGACAGGAGAGCGCTCCTGCTCCTGGCTCCTGGCTCTGATCTGCCCAGCTTTGGCTGTGTGGACATTCAGGAAGTTATCCAGTGGATGAAAAACACCTCTCTCTCTCTCTCTCTCTCTCTCTTTCTCTCTTTCTCTCTTTCTCTCTCGCTGTAATTTGGTCTCTCAAATAAATAAATACTTCTTTTAAAAAAGAAAAATACCATCTGTAATAGAAAATTAGTAACCAGCAGATTAAAATACTACATAATGTGGTAATCAAGTAATTACTCTAAAAAAACAAACAAATCAAAAACACTTGCATTATTATTTCTAAAAACAGTCCAATAGAGGCACCAAAAACACTTAAGTATACAAGTAATTTTCATGAACATACCCAAAGAATATTCTCTTCTAAATCCACTAAGAACGAAAACCCCATTGAGTTGTACTCAGTCAATTTTTCTAGTTAGTAAAAAAAAAAAATGAAAATGAATGTTCAGCCGGCGCCGCGGCTCACTAGGCTAATCCTCCGCCTAGCGGCGCCGGCACACCGGGTTCTAGTCCCGGTTGGGGCGCCGGATTCTGTCCCGGTTGCCCCTCTTCCAGCCCAGCTCTCTGCTGTGGCCAGGGAGTGCAGTGGAGGATGGCCCAAGTGCTTGGGCCCTACACCCCATGGGAGACCAGGAGAAGCACCTGGCTCCTGCCATCGGATCAGCACGGTGCGCCGGCCGCAGCGCGCGGGCCGCGGTGGCCATTGGAGGGTGAACCAACAGCAGAGGAAGACCTTTCTCTCTCTCTCTCTCTCTCTCTCTCACTGTCCACTCTGCCTGTCAAAAAATAAAAAAGAAAAAAAAAAGAAAATGAATGTTCAACTTTTACCTAAAATTCTAGTATGCTTATGAGAATGAGACACGCACCTCTGAAAAAATAAAGGAAAAGCAACTGCAATATAATGATAGTAGTTGTTTCTATTGGAAAACATTTCTTAAGTACCTTAGTAGAAAGTGATATGAAAATTCAAAAATAATATGAGTATCAAATTGTGATTTCCAGGCCAGATAAAAGTGAACAAGGAGACATGTTTATTGTGTGATTTTCAGTTAGCAAAATCTATACGTTGGGGAGTATGTATTTGGGTCAAAAATGTAGGCTAATTTTGTGAGAACTCATATAGAAAATTTTTTGAGGATTTATTTATTTATAGGTCACAAGTACACAGAGAGAGGGAGGGACAGAGAGAGATCTTCCAACAACAATAGCCAGCACAGGGCCAGGCTGATTCCAGGAGCCAGGAGCTGAATCCAGCTATCCCTCTTGGGTGACAGGGGCCATTAACAGTGAGCTGGATTGGATGTGGAGCTGCTAGGACATGAACTGGTGCCCATAGGGGTGCTAGTATCGCAGTTGGTGGCTTTACCTACCATACTAGAATGCCGGCTCATATAGAGCATTAAAATAATATTAATCAAAGTGGCAACACCATTGATGTGTGCTCTGCAGTCAGGGGAAGGTTAGGGCACCTTGCAGCAGAGGAGAGAAATGGCTGCAGCTGTCAGAGAGAGTGGGCAACTGAATGATTTAAGGCTGTGAAAGGGAAATATTGTATTTCCATGAGAAAAAAGTTATGAAAAAGATAGTAAAATCTAATAATTCAGCAAATGATGCTAGAGAATGTAAGCATAGCCATGTATAATCTTGGAAAGGTATACAATAGACTTGAATAGAAAGTGAATGGTGATTAAATTAAGTGTGTGTCTATCGAGTTGCTGTTTTGTGCCAAACATTTTACAAGGTTCAGAGTTTGATTGATGAATGAAAGAATCCATACTCCCACAGGGATGGAAATCTAAACCATGCACTGAGGATGTCAATTGTCAATTACGGAACAGCAGGATAAATTCTGTGCCAAATCAGGAGGCAGTTGCTAAGGAACCAAGGAAGTGCATGCTTCTGTCAGTAGGCTAAGGTATGTGTGGGGATGATTATACTCAAACACTAGTTATATTTCTCATTAATTTAGTGCGCCATAATTTATTTTCTAAATTCTATTTTAACAATATTGACATCTGGATATTATTGAATTTTAAGAGATAACAGTATTTTTGTAGTATATAGTAAAGTGCTCAGAATATCTCAAGGCTGTTAATGATGGATAGAGGGGATTGAAGAAAATAAAGAGAATATTTACTACAGTCCATAGGATCTGAAATATAGCCAAATGGGGATGGTGTATTTATTCCTTCTCTCTACTACCATAAATTGGCAATATTTAGAAGTTTATTTACCTATGTATTCATATACCCTGTTTTTACCTATACATTCACTCTATGCATTCAACTCTATCTTTGTATATCTCAGTTTCCAAAATAAATTTTGAGTTTACAAAGGTTAAGGTTAAATATTTGTGTTACAAAGTTATGTTGGTTTGCAAATGTGCAGTATCATGAATCCACCACAACGTATCATACAGGCTACATTTTTCAACTCCCTCCCATGTTTTACCTACTTCATTCTACACTCCCTCTTCTGGGAGTCATTGATTATGTTATCAAAACTAAGATTTTGTGCAAATGTCTAATAATTTGAGTCAATATGTTGCCTTTCACATGGATCTTCCACCTGGTGTTACTTGTTTTTTTAATATTCATCCGTTTATTTTCATAAATAGCTCATAGTTTCCCCATTTTATTTTTTTTTATTTTGCAAATAGTATTCAATGGTTTTAGTATATTCACAAATATGTACAACTATACTGCTGGTGGTTTAGAACACATGTATCATCTATAAAATAAATCACAGAACCCTTAGCTATCATCCCAGTATTTGACTGTTCCCTCCTCAATCTAAGGATAAATAATTGGCTTTCCATATGTGTGGACCCATGTTATGGATACTTCTTATGAAATGAAAATACATTGTACTCTCTGTTATCACTGACTTATCCCTTTGAGCATAATGCATTTAGATTCATGCAAGTTTCACTGCTTCATCCCCTTTGTGGATAAAACATATTTCAGCATATGAATATCTAACTTTTTCAAAGTCATGTATTAGCTGAATGATTTTAATTTTTTCAATTTTTTCATTATTAAGGATAATGATGCAATAAGCCTTCTAAGATTATGAGAAATTATGGAGTTATATGATACTTCTATGTTTAAGCTCTTGAAGAATTCTCAACTATTTCAAGTGACTGTATCACCTGACAGCCCCACCAGCAGGTTGTGAGGGCCATGATTCTGCCATATCCTCAGGTATATTTTCTACAATCTGATGTTTTGATTTCAGTGAGTGTGAACTGGTGTCACATGTGGTTTTATTTGCATTTGTCTGAAGATTAATGCTCTCATTGATCTTTTTATATGCTCACTCATCTTTTTAAAAATGATTTATTTATGTATTTACTTGAAAGGCAGAATTATAGAGAGGCAGAGGCAGAGAGAGAGAGAGAGAGAGAGAGAGAGATCTTCCATCCACTAGTTTACTCCCTAATTGGCCACAATGGCCGGGGCTGCGCCAATCCAAAGCCAAGAGCTTCTTCCAGGTCTCCCACATGGGTTCAGGGGCCCAAGCACTTTGGCCATCTTCTACTGCTTTCTTAGGCCATAGCAGAGAGCTGAATCAGAAGTTGAACAGCCAACTCGAGCCAGCCCCCGTATGGGATGCCAGCACTGCAGGTGGCGGGTTTACCTGCTATGTCTGCTCCACTCACTCATTTTTTTTATATCTTCCTTGAAGAAATGCCAATTAACATACTTTTATGCATCTACATTATTGATCGTAGATATGGTTATAAATATGCTCTATTTTTCTATTGGTTGTCTTTTCAAGTTTTCGATGTCCTTGTTTTAAATTTATTTATATAAAGGGAATAGATTGTATGTGTTTTCTATGCAGTTTTAAGAACATAATGATGCTTCCCTCCAGTATTTTGTTTTGAAAGTCAGGAGCTATTCTTATTTATGGCTGAGTAGTGTTCCATTGAGAGCATATACAACATTTTACTTATCTCGTCATCAGTTGACGGACATCAGGGTTCATTCCACATCATAGCTGTTGTGAATTGAGCTGCTGCAAACATGAAGGTAAAGAGAACTCTGCCATATGCCGAGTTCATTCTCTGGGTAAACGCCCAAGAGTTGGATGGCTGGGTCATACGGCAGATCTATTTTCAGATTTTGAGGAGTCTTTCTGTTGTCCTGCATAATGGTTTTACTAGTTTGCTTTCTCACTAATAGTGTACTAGGATATCATTTCTCCACTACCTCACTGACATTTTCTATTTTTTTTTGATTTTTTGATTATAGTCATTTTATATGGGGGTAATATGAAACCTCACTGTGGCTTATATTTGCGTTTCCGTGTGATCCTGGCGTCTTTTCTATGTCTTTTGGTCATCTGCATTAAATGCTTTTTTTTTTAAACTTTTATTTAATGAATATAAATTTCCAAGGTACAGCTTATGGATTACAATGGCTTCCCCCCCATAACGTCCCTCCCACCCGCAACCCTCCCCTTTCCCACTCCCTCTCCCCTTCCATTCACATCAAGATTCATTTTTCGATTCTCTTTATATACAGAAGATCAGTTTAGCATACATTAAGTAAACATTTCAACAGTTTGCTCCCACACAGAAACATAAAGTGAAAAATACTGCTTGAGTACTAGTTATAGCATTAAATCTCAATGTACAGCACGCTAAGGACAAAGATCTGACATGAGGAGTAAGTGCACAGTGACTCCTATTGTTGACTTAACAAATTGACACTCTTGTTTATGGCCTCAGTAATCACCCTAGGCTCTTGTTATGAGCTGTCAAGGCTATGGAAGTCCCCTGAGTTCACTGACTCTGATCATTTTTAGACAAGGCCATGGCCAAAGTGGAAGTTCTCTCCTCCCTTCAGACAAAGGTACCTCCTTCTTTGATGACCCGTTCTTTCCACTGGGATCTCACTCGTGGAGATCTTTCATTTAGGTGTTTTTTATTTGTTGTTGTTGTTTTGTTTTTTTCTTTTTTTTTTTTTCCCCAGAGTGTCTTGGCTTTCCATGCCTGAAATACTCTCATGGCCTTTTCAGCTGGATCCGCATGCCTTAAGGGCTGATTCTGAGTCCAGAGTGCTGTTTAGGACATCTGCCATTCTATGGGTCTGCTGTGTATCTCACTTCCCATGTTGGATCATTCTCTCCCTTTTTTAGTCTATCAGCTAGTATTTGTAGACACTTGTCTTATTTATGTGATCCCTTTGGTTCTTAGTCCTATCATTATGATCAATTGTGAACAGAAATTGATCACTGGGACTAGTGAGATGGCATTGGTACATGCCACCTTGATGGGATTGAATTGGAATCCCCTGGTATGTTTCTAACTCTACCATTTGAGGTAAGTCAGCTTGAGCATGTCCCAAATTGTACATCTCCTCCCTCTCTTATTCCCACTCTTACATTTGACAGCGATCACTTTTCAGTTAAGCTTCAGCACTTAAGAAGAATTGTGTATTGATTACAGTATTCAACCAAAATTATTAAGTAGAACAAAAAAAAAATACTAAGAGGGATAACGTATCAAGTTGCTCATCAACAGTCAGGGCGAGGGCTGATCAAGTCACCGTTTCTCACAGTGTTCATTTCACTTTAATAGGTTTCCTTTTTGGTGCTCAGTGCTTTGAAAAATGCCTGCTCTCCCCATTAATCCTCCAACATAGTTCTGGAAGTTTTAGCCAGAGCCATTAGACAAGAAAAATAAATAAAAGCAACTTAAATGGGAAAGGAGAAAGTAAAATTATTCCTCACTGCAGATGAAATGATCCTATACATAAGGGAACTGAAAGACTGTGCTAAGAAAATACTAGAACTCTTAAGAGAGTTTGGTAAAGTGGCAGATATAAAATGACATACCAAAATCAAAAGCCTTTGTGTACGCGAACAATGCCATAGCTGAGAAAGAACTTCCACTATCAGTATGAATCCCAAAAGCTATAAAAGTTTAATTACATTGGGTTAAATGTAATTAAGGATGTGAAAGATCTCCCCAGTAAAAATTGCAAAACATTAAGGAATAAAACAGAAGACACTCAATCTTTTTTAAAAGATCCATGTTTCTCGATTGGAAGTATTAATATCATCAAAATGTCCATACTATCCAAAGCAATTTGCAATTTCAATGAGCTCACAATCAAAAGTCCAAGGACATTCTTCTCAGAAATAGAGAAAATGACCTTAAAATCCGTATGGAAATACGAGACCCCAAATAGCTAAAGCAAATCTTAAACAATATAAGCAAAGCCAGAAACATCACAATATCAGTTTTCAAGACATGTATCAGGCAGTTATAATCAAAACTTTCTGGTGTTTTTACAAATACAGGCATGTGGACCAATGGAACAGAATAGAAATTAATTTGTGCATATGCAACAACTAATCTTTGACAAATGAGCTAAAATCTCCCCCTGGAGAAAGGACCAGCTCTTCAAGAAGTGATACTGGGCAAATTGGATCTATACTTCCAGAAGTATGACACAAGACCCCTACCTTATACACTATTAAAATAAAAACTCACCGCTATTCGAGAATCTAAACATCAGGCCTAAAACTACCAAACTGCTGGAAGAAAACAAGGAAAATGCCTCAGTCATTGGTCTAGACTAAAACTTCTGGGATAAGGCCCTAGGAGCAGAGGCCATAAAGGCAAAAGCAGACAAATGAGATTACATCAAGCCAAGAAGCTTCTGCATGGCAAAGGACACCCTCAACAAAGAGACGACCAACAAAACAGGAGAAAATATGTGCAATGTATACAACTGATAAAATAGATTAATACCCAGAATAAATAAGGAGCTCAAGAAATTCCACAGGAACAAAATGATCCCGTTAAGAAATGGTGCTTTTTGAGGCACAAAACACTCAAATTTGATGATGTTCAATTTAATATTTTGTCACTCATGTGCAGAGAGATGTTTCATGAAGTTTCATTATTTGGAAAGTACAAACTCTTAAATATTGCTATAATTTGAATGAAATGTGGCTCCCACATCCAAAAGTTTAATCGTCAGTAATGTTGATGATATGAGGGTGGACGCATAATCCAATTACAGTGTCTAGAAAGTGTTTCTCCTGGGAGGTGCTTGAGTCTTGGGAGATGTTGTTGGACATCAGTTCTCACAAAGGGATAGATTAGAACAGCCGGAGACGGGTGGCATTGTGATAGAGTAGATCAAGCCTCTGCCCGTGGTGCCAGCATCCCAAGTGGGCACAGGTTCAAGATCTAGCTGCTCCACATCTGACCCAGCTCCCTGTTAGTGGCCTGGGAAAGAAGTGGAGGTTGGCCCAGGTACTTGAGCCCCGGCACTCACACGGCTCCTGGCTGCTGGAAGCTGGCTGTTGGCTCTCAGATTGGCCCAACACCCTGGCAGTTTCTGTCTTCAGGGAGTAAATTAGTGGGTGGAGGACCTCTCTTTGTCGCTCCCTCTCTCTCTCTCTGTAATTCTGCTTCTCAAAAATAAACAAATAAATCTTTAAAAAATTAAAAAGCCCAGATATACACTCAGCCTCCCCCTCCTCTTTTGCCTCACCGTCTGCTTCCTGGGTCTTCCTGTGAGATCGCTCATCCATGTGCATTCTGTGATGGCATCCACTAGTATCATCTGACAGCACTGTCATCCTGTAAGCTGTGAGCCTAAAAAATCTCTTTCCTTCTTTCCTTCAAAAACAGGTTCTGGGGCCGGCACCATGGCGCACTAGGTTAATCCTCTGCCTGCAGCGCCAGCATCCCATATGGGCTCTAGTTCTGGTCCTGGTTGCTCCTCTTCCAGTCCAGCTCTCTGCTGTGGCCTGGGAAGGCAATAGAAGATGGCTAACTGATGGAGTAAATAAAGGGGAGAGTGATCCAACATGGGAAGTGAGATACTCAGCAGACTCATAGAATGGAAGATGTCCTAAATAGCACTCTGGCCTCAGAATCAGCCCTAAAGGCATTCGGAGCTGGCTGAAAAGCTCATGAGAGTATTTCCGGCATGGAAAGCCAAGACACTCTGGCAAAAGATCTCTGTGAGTGAGATCCCAGTGGAAAGAACAGGTCTTCAAAGAAGGAGGTACCTTTCTCTGAAGGGAGGAGAGAACCTCCACTTTGACTATGACCTTGTCTAAACAAGATAAGAGTCGGAGAACTCAGAGGGCTTCCATAGCCTTGGAAACTCATGACTGGAGCATAGGGAGATTACTGATGCCATAGACAGGAGTGTCAATTGGTAAAGTCAACAACAGGAGTCACTGTGCACTTACTCCTCATGTAGGATCTCTATCCTTAATGTGCTGTACATTGAGATTTAATGCTATAACGAGTACTCAAACAATATATTTCACTTTGTGTTTCTATGGGGGTGCAAACTGTTGAAATCCTTACTTAATGCATACTAAACTGATCCTCTGTAAAAAAAAAAAAAAAAGAAATTATCAATTCCCAACTTGACTCTCACTGGGATTAAACATGAAAATAGGTCTGCTCTGATTTCATCATCATTTAAAAAAATCATCTATTATTTTTCACTTTATGTTTCTGTGTGGGAGCAAACTGTTGAAATCCATACTTAATGTATACTAAGCTGATCTTCTGTATATTAAGATAATCGAAAATGAATCTTGATGTGAATGGAAGGGGAGAGGGAGTGGGAAAGGGGAGGGTTGTGGGTGGGAAGGACGGTATGGGGGGGAAGTCATTGTAATCCATAAGTCGTACTTTGGAAATTTATATTCATTAAATAAAAGTTAAAAAAAAAAGAAGATGGCCCAAGTGCTTGGGCCCCTGCACCCACATGGGAGACCAGTAAGAAGCACCTGGCTCCTGGCTTCGGATCAGCTCAGCTCCGGCCGTGGCAGCCATTGGAGAATGAACCAATGGAAGGAAGACCTTTCTCTCTGTCTCTCTCTCTCTCTCTCAGTCTGTAACTCTACCTGTCAAATACATAAATAAAATCTTAAAAAAAAAAACAGGTTCTCTCAGATTATTTTGTAGCAAAGAAAGCTAATATAACTATTTTAGAATAAATCCATTTTAGAAGTATAGAAAATTATGCTTTTATCTTAGATTAATTGCCAAGGAAAACTGTTAATTTTGAGAATTTATTATCTTATTGAATCTTACCAGTTTCCCAATTCCTGATTGAACCCTTAAGGACAGTCAGTATCACCTAAATTGATAAATTATAAACAGAAGAGCAAGCTGCTCTTTAACTTCAAGGCTCATTTACTATAAATGATCACTACGAAAGCAAACAATAAACAATTAAAAAGAGATCCTGTCCATATAATATATATCAAGTATTTTAATTGTCTTCATTAGGGATGCATGAAAAAGCCTAAATGTCTTTTGGTTGCAGAAAGTAATGATCCAAGACAAAAATATATCAACATGGGAGAAAAGTAGGACCTAAAACTATTTCTGAGTTGTCACCTGGAATTAGAAGCACCTCTCCATGACATAATTGTCAAACCTTTGTTCAGTTATTAAGTGTACAGATGATTAAGGTACAGTGTGGTCAATGGAATCCAATTAACTGTGTAGATGATTTTCAGAAGTAAGATACGGCTTTACATGTGTTGTAAACCATTTAAAATACCTCACAGCAAAGAAATTCTTATAGGTTAGTTTATGTAAAATGAAACTGCAGACAGTAGGCATCATAATATAAAATCTATGCAGCAATACCACATGTTAGCACACCAGGTGGTGCTGGATCCCTTACCCTAGCCACTACTGACATTTGCAGCTGGGTGAGCTTTGTTGTGAGGAGTCATCCTGTGCAGCATAGGATGTTTGCTGCCACCCACAGCCTCCACCTATTAGATGCCAGCAGGTATCCATTTGAGATGGTGCAAAAATATATCCAGCTATTATAAATATCCACTGGGAAGCAATCTCATGTCTAGTTGAAAAATATGGTATAATGGCATCTTAAATATAGGGATATATTTCCTAGGAGTATTTAATAATAAGAAATATAAGCATGCATAAGAAATTTATCTAATAGAAGGTAATAATAATTGAAAACAATCATTTACTCAAACTTGAAAATTTATACAATGGGTGGCAAAGCACACATTAACATTATTATATTAACCCAAATCTAGTTACTCAACTCTATTCTCCAAGGACAGGTTAAAATTTAGCTATGCACAACCACTGTGCTAAGGCATCAGGATGTTTAAGAATAATAAGACAAAGGCCACCTCGTTATTTATTTATAACAATTCACTTGCATTATTTTTCATGTTAATGTTAAAAAATTTGAATGCTTGAAGCCATTATTGAGAGACTTATTATTTGAGCAAGGCTGGACCTTCTGGAAAACATACGCATCCCTAGAAACAATGTGTATTTTGTAAATATTAGAAGCAGCATTTGCTTGCTTCCACGCAGTATGTAACAAAAGGATGTAGCTCATCCATTAACTTTTCAACACCTTGCACAGATTTCCCTCTACTAACTGTAATAGTCATCGTAACCCCTCCAAGCAGTTATGGCACTTTTTTGAGTGTACTACCCCAAACTTTGCAGTGATATATGATTAAAACGATGACATTTTTCTTACATGATTCTCCCTTCACTTCCACTGATGTTCAGAAATTTGACCACTTCTTTTGCTTCTCAGCATCTACCACGATTTAGGCTTGTGGCCAATGTCTATAAGTGAAGTTAAACATCCTTTCATTTGATTATTGTTGATAGCCCTTGCTTATTTTCCTAGTGTAATATTGTATCTTTTTATTTGTTGAACTCGATATTTAGCCTTGTACTATAATGTAAATTAAAATAGTAAATATTTATTTTATAAGATGAAAAAATAGTTGTGAAGTATTCACCTAGGAAAGATTGTAAATTTTATAATAATTATTTAACTATAAAATTATGAATTACCTTTGACAAGTAGAACATGACTAATAGGAGGGATTTGAAGAGAGACTGAGAAACAAACTTTATCAGATCTTCTAACTTTTCTACTCCCTGACATCATTTTTATCACTGGGTTCCTCACTTGACTGCTTTACCCTGGCTTTGTTTGAAGATAATTCAGTTTGAGTAATTCTGCGAGGAGAAACCGTATCTACCCTAACCCAATATGATTGTGTAGTCCTCATGAAGTTGTAAGATCGTGAAGTCTAGATAGCTGCCAGCATAAGGGAATGCATTCTCCTCCTGAAGCACATTTCTGAATGAAAAAGACGCTGTGACCTGTTTGCCAACATTCCCTTCAACTTTGCTCCTGGCTGTGTAGCACCTTCCCATCTGTAGGTACAGACCCTGAGTCTCAAGCTGCAGCAGCTGTCTGCTTAACAGGTGATTTTTCTATTACCCGCCATGGTTACAGCCACCCCTACCGGCCATGCAGGGAGCACTCCCTGGTGTTCCCCACCTCACCTAAGATCAGCCAGTTTCATGAATTAATTTCTGTTTCTGGGACTGGCACTGTGGCGCAGTAGGTTAATCCTCCGCCTACAGCGCCAGCATCCCAAATGGGCACCAGTTCTAGTCCTGGCTGCTCCTCCTCTGATCCAGCTCTCTGCTAAAGCCTGGGAAAGGAGTAGAAGATGGCCAAAGAGCTTGGGCCCCTGCACCCACGTGAGAGACCTGGAAGAAGCTCCTGGCTCCCGGCTTCAGATCAGCTCAGCTCCCGCCGTTTCAGCCATCTGGAGAGTGAACAAGTGGATGCAAGACCTTTCTCTCTGTCTTTCCCTCTCACTGTCTGTAACTCTACCACTCAAATAAATAAATAAAATCTTTTAAAAATTTTGTTTGTGATTGACAATATTCCACCTATGTCTATATTCTTCAGAATAAAGTCACAATGATAGACACAAACATCCTGGAAATGCATTTTGTTTTTAATATCATTAAACACATATCCATCTATTTTATATAAATAAATTACTAAGGATATATATATATATATATATATATATAAAAATATCCCCAAATAGACTTGTATATGAACGTTCACAGCACCAGTATAGGTATCAGTCAAGTGGCACTCAACAAGAGTATACAAACCAATTGTAGTCTACTCATAGTAGTAGAATACTATTTATCAATAACAAGAGACAGATTGCTGATATATTTACAACCATCAATGAATCTCAAAAGCATCATCAACAAGCATAACAGAATAAATTCTAACATTCCAGTATATGGTGTTCCGGTATAGTCTTTCTTTAGTCATGGAAGTGAAGACAGGTTACCTCTGTGCATTTAGGTGGGTGTTGAGGATTGACCAGCTCTATGTGATATCAAATCATACTTTTAAAAAATATTATTTATTTATTTATTTATTTGTGATGTAGAGCAATAGACAGAGAGAAACAGAGAGAAAGGTCTTCCATCTGCTGGTTCACTCCCCAGATGGCCACAATGGCTGGCATTGTGCCATCCAAAGCCAGGAGTCAGGAGCTTCTTCCAGGTCTTGTATGTGGGTGGCAGGAGCCCAAGCACTGGGGCCATCTTCCACTGCTTCCAAGGCCATAGTGGAGAGCTGGATCAGAAGAGGGGCAGCCGGGACAGGAAATGGAGTCCACATGGGATGCCAGCACTGCAAGTGGAGGCTTAGCTTACTATACTACACTACTAGCCCCACAAGTCATATTTATCTAAATGGTTTGACATGTGCAAAAATGCATCGAGCTGTGTTTGATTTATGCATTTATTACATGTGATTTTTAAACGAAATACTAAAAACAATGAAAAACACAATTCAATCAATATTGGTTCATATAATTTGGAACTAGATTTTGTCACTGCTATTGTCGTGGGCCATGACTCATTCATGTACTGCCTGGCTCTCACTGCCTTGCTATGCTCTGGCTACTCTAATTAGTGTCATTGTCATAAGCTTTGCTACAGGATGGCAGAATGACCATCATAGCTTTGGATTTGTTCATAGTGATTTGCTCACCTTAATTTAAAGAGAGATTGATCCTGTCTTCAATATATGCAGAAAATGTTTTTTATAAGACAATTTTAAATAGTTGGTTGGGACACTGTAGTTGACACTGTGTCAGTCATGCACTGTGTTGGGCAGTTGGTTTTCTAAGACCAACTTCAATTGCTTCTCCCTAGAGGGGAGTTGTCTATTTAAAAAAGAAGGAAAGATGTGAAGAATTGGTATTGAACAAGTATTGACTGCAAAGTCACTTGAGATGAAAATGAACTCAATGAGATGTGAAAGAACATTCTCAATAAATGTAGAATACTGACCAAAATATAATTGATGATGGAAATCGGGAGGACTAGCCAATGGCATTACTGAATGTTTAATGGTGCATTTATTTTATATACACATGCAGTATCAGAATTTGGACTTGGAAGTGCCTCTTAGAATTGACTGAGAGAATGGACTTATCTCCAGAACACGTGAGAACATATAGCTTCCACTTAAAAGATCTTAGAGGCAGTCACAGCATTGGAAAGTTCAGTTTCAATTGACACCAGAGGGCAGAGACAGATTCTGATGAGACAAGAAGAGCAGCAGTGTTTGTCTGCTGTTGATTTGGGGTTGCCGAATTCTAGAAGAAAAGAGAAGGATAGGAATTGTTCCAGGATAAGTTAAGAAGTGTAAAACACAGTGATTTGAGAATACATATTCAAAACAAATAGATAGCAGCAGAGTCCATATTTGTATAATGTGAGATTACACAAAAGTTCTAGTGGTCTGTATCTACTGAAATTTGAGTTTGAAAATGTCAAGAAAGCAAGTGTGATTTTATTTAAATTGCAGGCTAAATTCACAAACTGTGTATGAAGGTTGTGGAAGCAATCCCTGTGAGTTCTGTGGACACTAATGTTCATCACAGCAATTTTGCAATACGAGAAACTTTTCCTTTTGAGAGGCAGAGAACTAGCAATGAGACAGACACACTCACACAAGCACATATACAGAAACAAATACAGGGGAAGCACCCATCTGCTGGCTCATTCCCCAGATGCAGGCAGCATCCAGGGTTGCACCAGGTTTAAGCCAGGTGCAGTGAACTCAATCCAGGTCTCTCATGGGCAGCAGGAACCCAACTACCTGGGCCACCACTACTGCCTTGGCAAGTACACATTAGCAGGAATTAGGAACAGAGCTGGGACTCCATCCCAAGTATTTCACCATAGGATGTGGACATCTTAAGTAGCATATTAACCATTATGCAAAACACTAAAAGCACTCATCTCCAGCAAGTATTATGGGAGTCTTTTAAAATAGCATTTTATTTGTTTTTCTATTTATTTGTTTGAGAGAGAGATAGAGATCTTCCATCTTCTGGTTCACTCCCCAGATTGCTACAACAACCTTAGCTGGGACAGGCAGAAATGAGGAGGCAGGAATCTCATCCAGGTCTCCACATGCAGAGATCTGCTCAGCAAATTTTCCAAGGTGAAGAGGGGACAGAGTGCGATGCATAAACACAAAGACAAGCGATTGTGGGAGAAGGAAAGGAACTTCTCTTTGCCTCTCCCTGTGGCTTTTATTCTCTCTAGCTAACATTCTGCCTTGTTGCATCAGCAACTCTTGTTTGTTCTCATCAACACTATTTCACCTATGTAGCAGTACGCATCAGGCTATGTCTCAGAAGGAGGGGAGGGACATCTTGTGAGACTAACAGACTCTTGCCCATTTGTCTAATATCTTACGAGGAGGAGGGGGACATCATGTGTGATACACAGACCTGTGTGTGATACACAGGCCTGTTATCCTGGTACAAGACATCCCAGGTCTCTGTGGTATGAGCCTCCCCACAATCTAAAGCAGGAGGGGACTGTTCCCAGCATCTTGGCCTTCAAAGAGGTGCAGGTAAGTTGTTCCCATCTCCTAAAGAGATTGTCGAGTCTGGCAACCCACACCCACCTGGAAGGGTGCCCAATTACTTGGCCTGTTGTCTTCTCCTTTTCCCAGGCCATCATCAGGGAGCTAGATTGCAAGTACAACAGCCCGGACAACAACCTGCACCCATAGTGATGCTGCAGTTTTACCCACTGTGCCACAATGTCAACCCCTATGGGAATCTTGATACAGCCCCACTCCCCATGAATACAAATTAGGCTAATAAGATGATTCATCACTTTTAGGGCTTCTTTAAATTAGTTTGCAGTAAATTTAAAAAAGGCATTCAAATGATTTTAACTTTCTACCTGGAATCAGAGGTGAAAACTAATATTTTTGAATTTACAGGTTGAGTGCATTACTAGTAATTCCTGGTTAAAAGATCCCCACTCAACAATTCAAGTTTTTAGCACCCTAATTAGAATTTATTCTTCTCACTGTGGCTAAGCTGCTTAGAATAATCCATTCAAGCAGTGATGTGGAGAGCATAGGGACTTGATAGACAGGACATTACTATTAATGACATACCTAACACAGTTTGGGTTACAATTATTTGTATATGTGTTTGATTTAGTTATCTTTCTCTCAGTGTGCATATAAATAATTTCACAATACTCATTTTATTAATTTTCAAGTAAAATCTTGTAATAGAATTATTATCTATGGGGTACCTTTTTCATTCCTTTTGAAGTTGTGTTTCTCCACAGGAAGCACAGATGGATGATCCAAGAGAAGTTATGCCAGAAAGTGAGCATGAAAATTTAAATTAATCACACCTAAGCACAAGCGGCATTAAATCACTGCTGTTTCCCGTCTTTGCTATTGTTTCCATGCCTTTCTTACCATTTCCACATTCTGAAACTGGAAACATCTCTTCTTTCATCATCACTTGTACATATGTAAGAAAAAAGAAAGAATTTAGAGATTTGTCACAAATAAATTTTCCTATAGTCTTTGCTCTTTTATGTATTTCTAAGAGTTATGTTAATTAATCATAATCAACCTGTAGATAGTATTTTTTTAGTTAGATAAGGGCTTAATTCCAGCATATTTTTCCCACTTACTTTCATGTCTTTTCCACAAAAACACCTTAAAATAAGATTATTTCTGCATTTTTGTTTTTATTCCTCTCATTTTTTCTGCTTTGTCCAGTTAAATGCAGAGTTACTATCAACACTTTTTTTTTTTTTCAGATTAGCCATTACCTGCAAGGTGCTGTTTCCAGTGGTCAATACTCCTCCTTTATTTTACTTGATCTGGTGGCAAAACTCCAATTGGGAATAATTTCTCTCTTCTGTTTGCCCTCTCTTGTTTCTTATTCTTACACTTCCTGAATGTCCTAAGTGTCTACCTGGGTCTATTTTATATTCTTGTATCAAGTACCTGATGCTGGGTAATTAAAAAGAAATAGGTTTACTTAGCCTACAGGCTTTGAACTCTGCATCTGCTCACCTTCTAGCAAGAGCCACATTCTGTGTCATGCATGGGAGGAGAGTACAAGGACAGCTGGGTTGTCAGTTACTAACCCATCAGTCCCAGGAGAAGAAAGTCACTGTTGGAAGACTTAATCCAACCTTGTGGGAACTAATTCACCTCCCAAAGCAGCCACCCTGGGGATCTAATATCAACATGGGATCTGTTGGGAACAAACTATGTCTGAGCTTTAGCAAAGTCTACACCCTATTTGAGTGGTTTTTCTTAGTCCCATGTAACAGGTTGGTTGTTCTGGTTTCTTGCCTATTGAAACTTCCATCAATAGTGATTCCTAATGTGTTATGATGATATCTTCATTAAAGTGACAGCCATGTCTTCGTTCTGCCTTCTGGTCTATCTTGGTCTCTTGAAATGCAATAGTTTCATATTGTGCAGTTTCTTCTGTAGCAAAGTTTTTTTTTTTTTTTAATAGTGACTCATAATGCATTCTGAGCTTACAATCCATCTATATGTTCTTCTCTATTAACATTCAAAATCCTATGTATCAAGACCTTCTGAAATTCTCCACTTGCATTGATTTCAAATCCATTAATCCTAGAGCAATTATCCTGGCTACTCAATCCCAAAATATTTCTCCCTACAGAACTCCCAGTTCACTAATGTCTTCTCAGACCACAATCTAAGAATCATTCTTCTGGATAACACCCATTCACATGACAAAATTTGATCATCATCAAATGTCATCACTTCTGTCCTCAAATAATGTATAGAAAAATGTCACTTCATATAAAATCTGGTCATACTTATTGATCTCTCTTATCTTGGATTTTTGAGATGGTAGCCTCTGTGTTTTTTTCTCAGAATTGCAATGGCTAATGTGAGTTTCTTAAAACCTCTTAAATCATGCTAACACCCACTTGAAAACCCTGCAGTGCCCACCTAGGTCACTTAGAGAACAATTTTTTTTCTTACTGGAACAAAAATGTGTGCTTGATGGCAAACTCAAATTCCCACCTACCAATGCCCTTCTGAGGCCATTGGCTGCCACTCTCATCCCAGAATCCATGTTTGGTGCACCGGGATCCTTCAGCCTTTCAGACATCTTATACTCAGATTATTCAAACCAGATGTTCACACGGATGTGTCCCTCAGCCCAGTCAGATCTCTGTCCAAGCACCGCGTTACTCAAGAGGTGTTCATTTACTACTTTGTGTGAAAATAATACCACTCTCCATTCTTAATTCTGTTGCCTTGAATTATATTTTCCACTGTATTTTTCAAGATCTCACCCACAATTCATCTACTTGTTTATATGTTATACTTTGGTTTAAGTAACAAAATATAAGCTCTCTGAGGGAGTCATCATTGTGTGTGTGTGTGTGTGTGTGTGAAATGCAGTTTATTGTATTTCATTATTTTATTTCAGTTGTGATTTAAGTAAGATTTAACTAATTAATTTCAGTGAAATATGTATTTTTTTTTTATATTTTTGACAGGCAGAGTGGACAGTGGGAGAGAGAGACAGAGAGAAAGGTCTTCCTTTGCTGTTGGTTCACCCTCCAATGGCCGCAGTGGCCAGCACACTGCGGCCAGCGCACCGTGCTGATCCGAAGCCAGGAGCCAGGTGCTTCCTCCTGGTCTCCCATGCGGGTGCAGGGCCCAAGAACCTGGGCCATCCTCCACCACCTTCCTGGGCCACAGCAGAGAGCTGGCCTGGAAGAGGGGCAACCGGGACAGAATCCGGCGCCCCAACCGGGACTAGAACCTGGGGTGCCGGCACCGCAAGGTGGAGGATTAGCCTAGTGAGCCGTGGCGCCGGCCAAGTGTAATATGTCTTTATCTGCCTCATTGGTAATATAAAGAAATGATTGTGACTTATAAAATATTGCTCCATCCAAACATATTGTGCAATTAAACTAACAACATTTGATAAAATATTTAAAAAATTTTTCTTCATAGATGATGTGGAAACCTGGCTGATCAGATAATACCTACATAACTTATTGACAAGACAAAGCTGAGACTATTAATGAGGGAAAATGGCACTTCACAAAGCTTTGGCAGTATCCACACAGGAAGGAGGTCAGGATTTATCGGGAATTGTAAATTGGTTTTGACACAGGTCTTCCAATGTGGAGATCAATCAAAAGTATTTAAGATGGCCAACACTGCAGCTCAACAGGCTAATCCTCTGCCTTGCGGCGCCGGCACAGTGGGTTCTAGTCCCGGTCGGGGCGCCGGATTCTGTCCCGGTTGCCCCTCTTCCAGGCCAGCTCTCTGCTGTGGCCAGGGAGTGCAGTGGAGGATGGCCCAAGTGCTTGGGCCCTGCACCCCATGGGAGACCAGGAAAAGCACCTGGCTCCTGGCTCCTGCCATCGGATCAGCACGGTGCGCCGGCCATGGCAGCCATTGGAGGGTGAACCAACGGAAAAAGGAAGACCTTTCTCTCTGTCTCTCTCTCTCCCTGTCCACTCCGCCTGTCAAAAATAAAAAAAAAAGTGTTTAAGAAGCATGTTGTATCAACTGAAAATGGTTGGAAACAGTATTCACAGTATCCACACAGTTTTAGCAAGCACTGCTGCTGAGCTCTTCCACTGAAGAGCTGAGGATGGTAGAAGTCGCTGCAGTGAGCCCCCACTGCTGAGGCATTCCTGGAGGAGCGAGAAACTACTATCTGGGGCGGTGTTGTGGAACAATGTGGTACGTCATTTCATAGGACACTCGCATCCCTGTTAGGGTGCCAGTTGGAGTCCACTCTGTTTCAGATCCAGCTCCCTGCTAATGTGCCAGGGAAACCAGTGGCAGATTTCCCAACAGCTTGAATCCTTACAACTCACATGGGAGACCTGGAAGAAGCTTCTGGCTCCTTGCTTCAGCCTGATACAGCCCAGTCATTGTGGCCATTTGGTGACTGAACCAGTGACTGGAAGATTTTCTTCTACCTGTCTCTCTAATATCTCACCTATCAAATAAATCTTACATGTGTGTGTATGTTTATAATATATATTAAATATATCAAATATATCTATATCTTTATCTATCTCTCTATATATATACCTATATATATATATATATATATATGTTGTATTAAAGGACTACTTGCCAAGAGAGTAGAACATAAAGATACAAAGCAGACAGAGAGGTTGAGATTCTTAGCATAGAGAGTGTGTGATTCCACAGTTTTGAGGCATTGGTTCAGCATGGTGTGAGTCTAAGTCACATGTTTGCATAATTAATGAAATGTTAACCCGGGTTTGGAGCACTACGATTACTACTAAGTAAACTAATCTAACACTTCTCTGCACTTCTAATTTCCTAAGAACATTCCACATTCTCAAAGTAGGTTATTTTGCACACTAATTTTTGTCTATTTTGAAATTAAAATTTGTAGACTTTCATATAATTTTTTTGATTTTTATAATATTGTTGAATATTCTTAAATTCACAGAACAAAAAATGTACCGAATAATTATCAAATTCTTCTTGATAACATCAAATATTTTATCTTTTACTTCATAAACAAAGTTGCTCGATATATATTTGTTTAGCAGGAGTAATCATCATTTTGATATAAAGCCCATTAAAGTGCTGGGGTAGGAGATTTTAAGAAAAAAAGGGAAAAATTTCATTTTCTTTTAAAATTTGTCTTATACAGAAATAACATATGCTCCTGCTGCGTTGCACTCCTTCCCTGTTCTCAGATTCCCCTCCTGTGCTGGGAAGAAGTCTCAGTCTGTGGTGTTTTGGAAGAGGGAGGAGAAAAACCCACCATGGGGGCAGTGGGTTAAGCCATTTTTGGTGATTCTTGCATTCTGTCTGTGCTTCCAGTCTCGCAACCCTGCTAATGCATGTGGAGGGAGGTTGCAAAGGTTGGCTCATGTTCTGTCACCCAAATATGACACCTGGATAAAGTTCCTGGCTCCTGGTTTTGGCCTGGCCCAGCCCTGGGGACGGTGGGCATTTGGTGAGAGAACAAGCAGATGAAACATCTCTCTCTCTCTCTCTCTGTGCGTGTGTGTCTGTGTGTGTGTGTGTAGCTTTGTGTTTTAAGTAAATAAAAAAGAAAGAAAGAACCTTTAAAACTTGTGAAATGTTTTCTGTATTCGTCAATCTTTTCAGACAGGGGTTTTATTTTCTTAAGAGCTACTGGAGCTAGCGGGTACATTTGAAGTGCTTGTGAAATATGTTACTGATTAAAAGATTCTGTATATCACTGGTATAGACCAAAAATCTGCACTGAAATGTCAGAAAAAGAAAACTCTCTGGGGAATGCATGCACACAAGCGCATGTGCACACGCGTGCACACACACACACACATTGACATTGACATTGCCCTCAGATGTTTACTTTCAATTTTATCAGTGGAAATATTTGTGTGAGGTACTAATTATATTTTGCATTGCATGTCAAAGCTAATGCTCCTAACAGCTCCCCCAGAACCATTGAAGTAATGTCATCCATCAAAATCACATTTGTGATTCTCACAAAATATATACGTTCCATATTTTGAATATATGTTTAATACTTTTAAATTGTGGAAAAAATAGCTCTTTTATTTTGGGGCAGCATACAAATCATATTCAGAACTAAATCTTGAGATCCATGGTAATGTATTATTTTAGCATTGGGTAAATGATTCCAAAAGAAGTTACAGAAGGCAAATTCCAATTTTTTTTGAACAAGTAAACATTATTAAAATAAGTTCACCTTTGATGTGAATATTCTAATGAATGCTAGAATTTGTATATTTTATTAATACTGCATTTTGGAAATATGAGTTTCAATGTATGACCAATATGCTTGTCATAATTTTCTATTATTTTTAAAATATTTTAATTTATGAGTATGACCCCTAGTACTACATTTCTGATTTCAGAGAAGTATGTTTAACAAAGAAATGAAATAATTGTGAAATAATTTTAATATTATTTGTCTGCAATTTGAAATGGTCATCTTTCCATTTGATTACTGCTTATAGCTCTTGACTGTATTCCCATTAACTAGGGTCTTTTTTGGTTTTTACTTGGTAAACTTTTTAATTAATGGAACGTTAAGCCTTTGACAGTAATGTATATTAAAATGTTATCTCAATAAAGGAAGGAAGGAAGGAAGGAAGGAAGGAAGGAAGGAAGGAAGGAAGGAAGGAAGGAAGGAAGAAGGAGGGGGGAGGGAGGGAGGGAGCAGGGAGGGAGGGAGGGAGAGAGGAGGTAAGGAGGGAGGAAGGAAAGAAGGAGGGAGGGTGGGAGTCTTGAGGGAAAGGGGGAAGGGAAGGAGTGAGGGAGGGAATATCATTATAAGTAATGTATCTGTGAACTACATTGAATTTATTAACATCAGAAAAAAACTAACAAAGCCAACTCCTTGTAAAAACAAAATGATAAACCAAGAGAAAATCAACTTTCCATTCTCTTTATAACTGTATGAATGTGTGATTCACAATGAAGCACAAAACACTTTGTAAAATGGACTTTGAATACATAGGAGATCACGCATGTATAATACTCCCCGACTGATGTACAGTTTGCAGTCACCCGAGCTCCTAGGGAAGGCATGGCGCTGCAATGAACTATGTGTGTCAGAGCAGGAAAAACCACTTAACCTCTTTGAACTGTTTTGCAAATATAATTCTCCCTGATTGTAGAGTGATAAAATACAAACTATTTATACTTCAATGACTTTGTGTAGTCCAGTTGGATAACAGACATGTAAAAGCTTTGTATTATACATAGAAATATTTCTGAACAGGTACCCCTCATCTGTCTCATACAAAACCCCCCTTGTGCAATCACATCTCTACACTTTAGGATTCGACTTATCTCTCACTTTAAAAAACTTTTATTTATTTATTTAGCCTATTTGAGAGGCACAAAAAGAAAGAGTGGGAGACTTAGAGGAAGATACAGAGATTGGTTCCACCTACTTATTCACTCCCTAAGTACTGGCAACAGCCAGCGATGGCCAGGCCAGAACTAGGAACTGGAACCTCAACCCAGGTTTTCCACATGGGTGACCGAGACCCAAGTACATGAGCTTCACTGGCTGCCTCCCAGGGCGAGCGCTAGCAGGAAGCTGGAATTGGGAGCAGAGCCAGAACTGAGACAGACCTCGGCATTCTGAAATGGGATGTCTTCCTTGCTTGTTGTATCATTTTGCATCCATTGGTTTCTGCCATCCTATGTGCTTTGCTGGCTGAGCGTTCTTGATTCTCCAGGATGCTTCAGGAAATGATTCACCTCCTGAGAACCAATTCTATGCAGCATTATTGGGAGTTGAACAGCCATAATAACACCACTTCACCCATGAGAGTGCTGTAAAATTTTTGGCTACAATTATTTGCTCTTTCCTCCAATATCAAGACCTATTTTTCTCTCCAAATGCCAGTTTCATATTTCTTCTTTACTTGAAAGATTACCAGTGTCCTAGTTTCACAAAGTTATGCAATTATAATGCAGAATCCACTTACTTTGCAGTAATTGGACTACAGCCATCACTATGGGAATAAAAGCAAGGCTTACAGCTCAGAATAAAGAACAAAAACATATCATACAGATTGTGCAAAAGGGTAGAACACTACTTGGCCTCAATGACACTCAGCATCAATGTAGAATTCTAATTGTAATTGCCTTCTTTGTAATAAAAGGGCATGTTCTAAACACTTCTGATAAAACAGCTTCAGAAACCAAATTAAGGCTCTCATACTATGATTTATGTTCATACAACTGGTGTTTTGTGCTGGAGAAAAAAGATATCTATAGGTATACTTTGCAGTTATATAGTTTGGGTTGAGTCTATGTCCATGAGTGATTTAAATCAATCCAGTTGCTCTTTTAAGCCAACAATTTATGACACAAGCAATGTTATTAATGGGTTTCATGTGATCTATTTTGTCTTCTTGCAGACATAATCTTCCTGAAGATGAAGGAGGTGTCCATACTGGCTCATACTATTACCCCCGTTTCGGGATTAACAATGACAATTGAAAATAATTAGCTTTCTTAGGACCAGACAGTTAATTGTAACTCATTCTTTCAACAGAAGAGAAGATTTATTGTTTATGGTGCAAAACATATCCAAACAAGACTAAAATTTTTCTGCTAGTCATTCGTTTAAAAAGTATCACTCTAAAATTCAGATAGCAAGCCAAAGACTTCACAAGTTTCTCCTTTAAGACTTTCTCAAAACATTTTTCTAAAAGCAAGAGAGTTATCAGTCTCTGCATAAACAATTTAATGTCAACTCTGACATTTTTCTGCCATCAGATTCCTACAGCTCTATTTTCTTTGCACACCTCCAGCCTCTGAAGTGATTCTGGTCCACACCTTTAAACATGTGAACTATTGCTGTCACTACCTTTTTAACCCCAGCAACAGCACTGCCTATGCGATCTACTAAATTTATTCCAGTAACTTTTCAGAGTTATTTCAATTCAATTTGCTAGTTAAGAATTTATTTATTCACTCTAGCATCTATTAATACCTTCTGGATGTTTTATCTGAAAGGTGCCAGTCATTTCAAATACAGACTTCTCTCCTTAGTCTAAATAGCCACTCTGTCACAACACAGTGTATCCTCCCTCTTCTTGTGTCTGACTTGGTCCCACTCCTGATCCTCCTGCCACACCGATGCCCTTGGAAATAATTCCTGGCTTCCCAGTATAAAGAAGTGAATCTAGGTCTGTTATTTCCTTTTTTGTGACCTAAAAACATCCATATATTCTTTTTATCCAGAAAAGATCCTTAACAACAACTTCTTCATAAAATATAATTTATTCTCCCTTGATCATTGCTTTTTTGTTTGTTTGTTTGTTTTAGCTAGGTTTATTTATTTAAAAGACAGAGTGACAAACAGAGTGTGAGAGAGAGAGAAAGAAAAAGAGAGTCTTGGCCGGCGCCGCAGCTCACTAGGCTAATCCTCCGCCTAGCGGCGCCGGCACACCAGGTTCTAGTCCCGGTTGGGGCGCCAGATTCTGTCCCGGTTGCCCCTCTTCCAGGCCAGCTCTCTGCTGTGGCCCGGGAGTGCAGTGGAGGATGGCCCAGGTGCTTGGGCCCTGCACCCCATGGGAGACCAGGAGAAGCACCTGGCTCCTGGTTCCTGCCATCGGATCAGCGCGGTGCGCCGGCCGCAGCGCGCCGGCCGCAGCGGACATTGGAGGGTGAACCAACGGCAAAGGAAGACCTTTCTCTCTGTCTCTCTCTTTCTCACTGTCCACTCTGCCTGTCCAAAAATAAAAAAAAAAAGAAAAAGAGAGTCTTCCAATTACTGGTTCACTTTCCAAGTGGCCTCAACAGCCAGGTCTGTTAAGTGCTAGGAACTCCAGTCTGAGGTTAAGTGCTAGGAACTCCATCTGGGTCTCTCACATGAGTGGCAGGAGCCTAAGTTGAGCCATCATTTACTGTCTTCCCAGGCACATTAGCAGGAATCTAGTTCAGAAATGGCGCAACAGACTCGAATGAGCATGCCAGTATGGGAGACCTGCATTGCTAGCTGCAACTTGATACGCTATAGCAAAATGCAGACCCCATTTCATCAGCGTTATTTTGACAAGAAGATTTTTACTACACATGCACTTTTGACTAGGAGTGCATAAACTAATCTGGAGAGAAGTGATAAAATAATGTTTCTGAAAGAATTAAAATGAACTTGAGCTGAATTATTACACTTGCAAATCAACTTCCAATGTATCATTTTATTCAAATGTGTGTGATTTGCACACACAGGTTGAATTATAAAGTAATGATTATCTTTGTTTAAATTGAAATGAAGTTGAAAATGAGAGATTCAAGGGAAAGAAAATGTCACAAATGCTTACTTTGATTAACTGGAATGATGTCTGTTTATATGTAATCAAAACAATGACCAATTTAACAAATTAACTCCACCCATGATTTCATTGTAGAAAATTCAAGTGAGACAATTGCTTATCATTAAACAGAACTGCAAATTGCCAGAATATTTAAGCAAAGAGGGTTTGCAGAAAAATACACAATTATCTATAAAAACATTTATTTTTCAATTGTTTTGAGAGTTTTCAAAAATTGTATAAAATCACTAATACTACATGATAAAATTAAAATTGAATAATGCATATTTTTATCTTTTGTCTAAATTCTGTTCTTTGTCTCTTCCCAAGTTAATTCAAATTATGATCTATAAATTCAAATCAGAAATTACTTTTGACAATACAGTATTGAATGTGCTTCTTTTTTTTCGCTTTAATGTCTTAATTTCCTTTAATACAATTCAATGGAAAAATATGCAAAACAGATCACAGGAACTTCATGAAAGAGTAGCTCTAAATGGCTAAGGAACACTTGGAATTTGGTCAATATTGTCCTTGTACAGGGCAATACCATGAGGATGCCTGAGGTGACGTCTCACGCACAGTGATCTGCACAGCCAACACCTCATGTCCACAGGCTTCCTGTTTTGTTGAGTGACCAACTGAGGCAGCAGGAATGCAATGTGTTGCTTATAGACTTTTAATACAGAAATTCTGGAAATTTTTGATGAATATACAAATATGTGATTTGATAGTGTCACAGACCTGTGCATTTTAGAGGTAATTCTGCACAAATGTCCCTGGATAAATGTACAAGAATAATGACAGAATCATGCCTATAAAGGGCTCAAACCAGGAAAAAAAATTTATAATACTTTTGTGTGTTATATTCAAATTTTGGTATATATTTTAGTAATGAGAATAAGTTACATAGCTCGATGATATTGAACAAATAAACTATATAGTGTGGTTTGCTTTACATGTGGTCAAACTAGCTATACAGAAATTACAATAAAATACATTTGGTAAAACTGTAGTGAAAATTAAGTCAGAATCGTTACTGCTAGCAAATGTAGAGGATGTAGTGAAGGAGTGACATTCCCCAGGGAGAGAATTGGTTCTAAAATATTCTCGTTTACATCATTGGAGAAGATTGCATGATTGTTTAAATATCATACTGTTCAATATGCAAATATACGTACAGACTGCACAAATGTATATAAGTTATGTTTCATATTTTAAATATGTCATCGTGGAAGAGCTGAAATCTCCATATATGAATTAATCTGCTTAAGAGGAGATAGTAAGGAAATCCAAGGATGAGAAGGACACAAGTGCTTCAAAGAGGAAAAATAAACATTTTATTGGGAAATTTGTAACAGCAACCCCAGAACTTGTGATAGCAGACGTGAACCATTTTTCAGAAGCTTGCAAATGCAGCCGCTGATGGAGAAGTGAAATTGAATAATAAATGCCAGTCCAGCATGGGAAATCAGTTGTCTAGGTTTTTGTGATACCTGCTACCGTATAAATGTGCTGGAGCTGAGTAAGATGAGGCAGGTGATAGCAGATTGAAGCAGAGAGCAGTGACACACACAGTGAGCAGATGACCCAGTGCTGGTCTCTCACAGTTTGTTTTCCACTGATAACAGAAATGATTGTGTGATCTCATGAAAGATATATAAACAGTCTGTAAAGTGAATGAAATGAATTCCATTTCAGCTTGGGAATGACAGTTAAAAAATGTAGAATTTAACTGGAGAAATTGCTAAATATAAAATTTCTTACGACCTACCCCTGGATGATTCTTTTTAGAAATATTGCCTTGGCTGGCACCATGGCTCACTGGTTAATCCTCCGCCTGCAGCACCAGCATCCCATGTGGGCACCGGTTGTAGTCCTGATTGCTCCTCTTCCAGTCCAGCTCTCTGCTGTGGCCTGGGAGGGCAGTGGAGGATGGCCCAAGTGCTTGGGCCCTGCACCCACATGGGAGACCTGGAGGAAGCACCTGGCTCATGGCTTCAGATCGGCGCAGCACCGGCCTTGCGGCCATTTGGGGAGTGAACCAATGGAAGGAAGACCTCTCTGTCTCTCTCTCTCTCAGTGTCTGTAAACTCTACCTGTCAAATAAATAAAAATAAATAAATAAAAATAAAAAGAAATATTGCCAAGTGCATTAATGAAAGGATATTCTAATGGTGTAAAACCATGGAAATCATAACTACAGTATAACATACATGTTATGAAAAAATATTAATAAATTAGTTTCAGGGTTAAGAAGGAAAGCAACTAATTAAGCTGTCTGGAAGACTGGGAAAGAGAGATTGTTTGCAAAAGAGAATATGGAAATAATTTGTAATGATTTTTCAAGGAAGAAATTTGGAGAGAAGGTACTCTCGGTCGGGTCCACAGTGTCTTCAAAAGCAAGTATGTGTAAAAGTCCCTGATGTGCCCTTGGATTGTGAGTATATCTGGACAAGGAGCTCGGGTTAAAAAGATGGGGAAGAGGAAACAGAGTGTGACTCTGAATGTTGGTGCATTTGAATCCATAAGCAGATAGCACAGATTCATTAAATTACCATTCCTTCACAAAGGTAATCAGAATAAAGTCTTCAACAAGGAAGATATTTGCTCAAGGAAATGATCATTATTATGGCAGTATTATAGACACTTTTTATAACATAAAAGACTGAAAATTAAACAACCCAAAAGCTCTGGAAAAACACTCCTTTTATCATTTAAATTTATTTAAGGGTAGCAAGTCAATGGCATTTATAACTGCTGTTAATCAGTCAAGTAGTTCCACAGTAATTCTGTGCAACAAATCAACTGAATGCTAACCAAAGCAAAGAAAAAAAAAAAAGAAAGAAAAGAAACAAAACAAACAAAACAAAACAAAACCACCACTTTTTAAAATTAAACTACAAAACACAGGCATTAAACACACTTGAAGCATAATATGTAGGGAATTACTACAATTGCCATTGCAGAAGCTTAGAAATAACTAAGGTCCTTTCACATGCCCTTATCTATGCTGTTGTCTCTCCTTGTGGTTTATTTTCCTGGAAGTCAAGTATCTCATTCTGTGAACGTCTTACAGTTTAATTATCCACTCAGCTCTTGATGGACTTATGAGATGATTCTTGATTTTATCTGGAATCAATGATGCCACTGTGTGTGTTGTTTACAGGTGTATCCTGAGATACTTTCTGAATTTGTTCAGGTTATATACATGGGGGCATTCACATTTTAAATATACTAAAAATGCCAAACTTCTTTCTAATATCATTGTACTGCTTCTAAAACTTGCACTGTCTCGTTCATCTGCCTTATAGTATTTCATCTCCACATGCCCACAATACCTACTTGTTTGCCAATGTCATCTAACTGCTTGCAGAAGATAACCAGCTAATTGTGGGTAACAATCAGCTGTCAGACATGTATTTCTCACCTTGCTTCTGTAATTTATTTGTGTTTCAGATGGTCAGAGCCATGCCTGGCTAAGTTGAATGTTGAGTTCAGATCCATTACAACTGTCTCTCAGATCTAAGACAAAACCCTATCATGATAGAAGTTATGAAAGTAACCCACCCATCAGTGCATGGGGTCAAGTCCAGTGTCAGGAAGTGAGAAAGTGCGTTTTGCCATTATGAAGCTACTGCAAGGATTGAGATGTCACATTTCTACTGTGGATCAATAATTCAAGCAACCGCATCTTGAATAATACTGGAAAGAAAACATTGCTATTTATCTATTTCTAAGTAACTAATGTGACTTCCCAGTATTGATGTTTCCATTTATTTAAAATATAAAATCACAAAGAACACATGTGAATTTGCTTACTAAACATGTTTGGAAGGCACAATAGCAAGCTTTCACTAACATAAACGTAAATATTTCCCTTTAGTAGAGCTAAGTAAGATTTGAAGAACTGATTTTTTTAAAAAAAGATTTATTTTATTTATTTGAAAGTCAGAGTTATACACAGAGAGGAGAGGCAGAGAGAGAGAGAGAGAGAGAGAGAGAGAGGTCTTCCATTCATTGGTTCACTCCCCAATTGGCCACAATGACCAGAGCTGCACGGATCCCAAGCCAAGAACCAGGACTTCCTCTGAGTCTCCCACACAGGTGCAGGGGCCCAAGGACTTGGATCATCTTCTACTACTTTCCCAGGCCATGGAAGAGCTGAATGGGAAGTGGAGCTGCTGGGACTTGAACTGTTGCCCACATGGGATGCTGGCACTGTAGGTAGTGGCTCTTACCCTCCACACCACAGCACAGGCCCCTACTTAGGAAACTTTTGAGAATGAATGTATTCAAACTGGATATAGGTCCGAGTTCAAAGAAAACAATGAAGAGAAATATTTTATTTTCCAAGTTATATAGCAAATGCTGTATCCAAGTTTCTAACAAAATAGTATCATTTATATAGGCATGTATGGTTTTAGTAATAATAACCATATTCCAGCTTTTAAATATATTTGTGTGTATGTGTATATATATATATATATATATATAGGTACAGTCATAAATATACTTACAATAATATTAGTGATTCACTCTGTAAAAATGACTTTAATTCATCTTCTATATTTTGAAAATGCAAAATTTGCTCTGTTATGAAACAACAGTGATGACTGGCCCTAGTCTTGACTGTTGATGTACAACTTTATCCCTTTTAGTATTTTTTTTGTTCTACTTAATATTATTGGTTGAACTCTGTAATTAACACACAATTATTCTTAGGTGTTTAAATTTAACTGAAAAGTGATCGCTGTTAAATATAAGAGTGGGAATAAGAGAGGGAGGAGATGTACAATTTGGGACATGCTCAAGCTGACTTGACCCTAATGGTAGAGTTAGAAATGTGCCAGGGGATTCCAGTATAATCCCATCAAGGTGGCATGTACCAATGCCATTTCACTAGTCCCAGTGATCAATTTCTGTTCACAATTGATCATAATGATAGGACTAAGGGTCAAAGGGATCACATAAACAAGATTAGTGTCTGCTAATATAACTGATAGAATAAAAAAGGGAGAGAACGATCCAACATGGGAAACACGATACACAGCAGACTCATAGAATGGCAGATGTCCTAAACAGCACTCTGGCCTCAGAATCAGCCCTTATGGCATTCAGATCTGGCTGAAGAGCCCATGAGAGTACATTAGGCATGGAAAGTCAAGACACTCTGGGGAAAAAAAAAAAAAAACCTAAATGAAAGATCTCTGTGAGTGAGATCCCAGTAGAAAGAATGGGCCATCAAAAAGGAGGTAGCTTATCTGAAGGGAGGAGAAGACTTCCACTTTGACTATGACCTTGTCTAAATAAGATCAGAGCTGGCGAACTCAAAAGGCTTCCATAGCCTTGGCAACTCATGACTAGAGCCTAGGGAGATTACTGATGCCATAAACAAGAGTGTCAAATTGTTACGTCAACAACAGGAGTCACTGTGCACTTACTCCTCATGTCGGATCTCTGTCCTTAATGTGTTGTTCAATGCGACTTAATGCTATAACTAGTACTGAAGCAGTATTTTACACTTTATGTTCTGTGTGGGTGCAAACTGTTGAAATCTTTACTTAATATATACTAAATTGATCTTCTGTATATAAAGATAATTGAAAATGAATCTTGGCCAGTGCTGTGGCTCAATAGGCTAATCCTCCGCCTGTGGCACTGACACACCAGCTTCTAGTCCCATTGGGGTGCCGGTTCTGTCCCAGATGCTCCTCTTCCTGTCCAGCTCTCTGCTATGGCCTGGGAAGGCAGTGGGAGGATAGCCCAAATCTTTGGGCTCTGCACCCACATGGGAGACCAGGAGAAGCTCCTGGCTCCTGGCTTTGGATCAGCGTGGCATGCTGGCCACAGTGGCCATTGCGGGGTGAACCAACGGAAAAGGAAGACCTTTCTCTCTGTCTCTCTCTCTCACTGTCCACTCTGCCTGTCAAAAAAAAAAATCTTGATGTGAATGGAATGGGAGAGGGAGAGGGAGTTGGGAGGGTTGCGGGTGGGAGGGAAGTTACAGGGAGGAAAAGCCATTGTAATCCATAAGCTGTACTTTGGAAATTTATATTTATTAACTAAAAAAAAAAAAGAAATAAAAGTGATTTTTTTGATAGCAGGATATGTGCTACAATTTGAAAGTTTTTTCCCAAGTTCATGTTTTGGAAAGTTAATATTCAATGCAAAGTGTTAATAAGTGAGACCTTTAATTGGCTGGGTGGTAAGGACACTGCTTTTGTGAATAAATTAAAATCATTTTTGCAGTAACGGGTTTGCAATAATGAGGGTGAGTTTGTTATAAAAGTGAGCTCACCCCCTTCTTGATGTCTTGTCATTTTACCTGCTCCATGTGATAACACCACAAAAAAGTTCTTATCAAACACTGGCAACTTCATATCTAATTCTCTATTTCTAGAACTCTATCAGTGAATCTCTGCTCTTTCTTTCTTTCTTTCTTTCTTTCTTTCTTTCTTTCTTTCTTTCTTTCTTTCTTTTTGACAGGCAGAGTTAGACAGTGAGAGAGAGAGACAGAGAGAAAGGTCTTCCTTCCATTGGTTCACTCTCCAAAAGGCAGCTGAGGCCGGAGATACACCAATCTGAAGCCAGGAGCCAGGTGCTTCCTCCTGGTCTCCCATGAGGGTGCAGGGCCCAAGGAATTGGGCCATCCTCCACTGCCCTCCCGGGCCACAGCAGAGAGCTGGACTGGAAGAGGAGCCTGCGAGACAGAACCGGCACCCCATTTGGGACTAGAACCAGAGCACCAGGTGGAGGATTAACCTAGTGAACCACAGCGCCGGCCGAATCTCTGCTCTTGATAAATTTCTCAGTCCCATACATTTTGTTATAGAAGCTCGAACTGAGTTAAGATAGAACATTGGTAGCAGGAGTGGGGTGAATCTATCATGAACGTCTGAAAATGTCAAAGTGGTAATGGAACTGGGAAATGGGTTGAGGGTGAAATAATTTGCACAGATGCACTAGCAAAATCTTTAAATTGGCATAAAATAATATTAAAGGAAATTCTGAAAAGGGCTCAGAAAAAAAAAGGAAAAAAAATGTAGGGGAAGGTCTGGAACAGATAGAGAGTTGCTTATGCGGTCATCAAGAGAATGTTCCTAGAAGTATGGGAGTAAAGGACACACAATATTCATTAAATAAAAGTTAAAAAAATTAAAATTAAAATTAAAATTAAAAAAAGAAAAATAAAAAAAAACAAATAAATCTAAAAAAAAAAAAGGACACACAATGTGGTCTCAGGGACAGAACTGAGTAATGGGGTAAAGCCCATCTTTCCTGTCCAGTTGCAACAAAGTTGAATTTTGTCCACATCCTAAGCCTTTGTTGAAGGCAAAAGTTAAGAGCAATGAGCTATGAAATCTGGCAGGAGAAACATCCATTCCCCGTGTTGCATGGCTTTATTTTTGGACAATTACAATGAAGTGAGGGGAATATTTCTAGATAGAATTTATAACTGGAAGAGAAGCAAAAGGGGCAGACTGTGACACAGTGGGTTAAATTGCCACTTGGGACATATGAGCCCCTTTCAGGGTGCCAGTTTAGATCCCATCTGCATCACATCTGATCTAGTCCCCTGTCAATGTGGCTGGGAAGCAGCAGGGGATGGATCAAGTACTTGAGTTCCCACCGCCAATGTGGGAAACCCAGAGGGAGCTCTCGGCACCTGGCTTCAGCCTGGCGCAGTCCTGGCTGTTGTGGCTACTTGGAGAGAAAATCAGTAGACAGAAGATCTCTAAGATCTCTAAGATCTCTCTCTCTCTCTCTCTCTCTCTCTCTCTCTCAAATACAATTGAAATAGCTTAAAGAAGAAACAGAAAATAAAAAACAAATTTCAGCCTGGACATATAAAGAATAAAGAATATTTATAGGGAAATCCATTCAATGGGCCATTTGCCAAATCTCTATGAACAGAAGGATGTCCATTGCTATTAACAAGGATGTGGTAGAATAGTATCAAAGCCTTTTCAGAGATCTTCAAGGAAAACCAGATATTGAGGGCAAAGTTTCTAAAGAGGTTCTTTCCTGTCTTCAGCTCTCACTTTATGGGACTACCTCTGGTCTCTGTTCCCCTTATTCCATTCTGGGACTCCCCGGTCACCATTCAAGAGGATCCTGACACGACTTGGGCCACAGTATCGTTGCAAGCCACAGCTCCTCATGGTGGAAACATTATGTTAAGTCTACACTCATGCAGAATACAAGAGATAGGTGCCCATGGAAACCTCCATAGATTTCAAAGGATCATGGATGACTGGGGATCCATGAAGAGATGAGGTTCCGGGGCAGAACTGCAACAGACCTCATGCAAGCAATATGTAGCTGAACAATGGAAATGAAGCTAATACCGAGACTTCATTACACCTTGTGGAGTTGAGAGAGTAGGGTTGTCTCTAAGAACCCAAATGTGTAAAAGTACTAGTGAATAACTCCAGACTGAGCTGGCTGCAGCCATGAGGTTCCAGCCCATGAGAGTTATTGAGCAGGTTGAGTCTAGCAAATCTACAGGGGCTGGACCACTCAGTACTGTGGAGATGCAAACTTCCAACTGTACCCAGGGAATTACCCTGGAGTTTTAAGATTCAATTTTACCTACCATCTTGGGCTTTGTGTTATTAGTGCTTGGAGCATGTTATTCTTTCCTCATACATATTATTTCAACTTAGAGAGGTAAATCTAACTTATGTCAGGACCTCCATTACATTTTTTGGGAACATGTAATTTGTTTTGATTTCGCTGGCTCACAGCTAGAGGGAAATTATCCTCCGTATTAATTGTGCCTTGAATCTCACTGCATCTCCTTTAGATAAGACTATATGTGGTGGGCTTTTGATTTCATGCTGGAATGAGTTGTCTTTGGAGGCTATTGGGTTGGCATGAGTGTGGTTTGCATATGTGAAGGATATGAAGTTTGGGGGTTAGAAGCAAAATTATGTGGTTTAAATGTGTTCCCAAAGTTTATGTGCAAAGCTGTGATTCTGAGACGTGTTTCGGTTATGAGGGCTCTGACACCCTCTAATGGCTCAGTGTTGTCAGGGAAGTAGATTTTTGTCACAAGGGTGGGTTTGTCATAAAAGCAAGTTTGGCTTCCTCTGGCTCATTCATTCTTGTTCTTTGCCTTCTGCCATGGGATGGCATAGCAGGGGTGTTCTTGTCAATGCTGGCTTCTTAAATTGACTTTCTCACCCTCCAGGATCATGAGGGATAAATCTCTGTTCCTTATAAATCACCAAGTTGCAGGTGTTCTGGTAGAGCAAAACAAAAACACTAAAGATTTGTATCTAGATAAATATAACTAATTCAAGTGATCTTAATGTAGGCTCACATTTAAATACAGCAATTATCTGTGCTTAAATAAAACAGAAATGAGGTGAGAAAGTAATGAGGTGTTCATACAGAATAGCTGTATGATTATATATGTGGAAAAGATACACACACACACACACACACACACATATATATATATGAAACCCATTTCAACCCTTTGAACTAAAATTCTCTCCATATTAACCAGGTGGAACTTTGATTTTAATTAAGAAACACTGTTTCATAATGGTGGTGGTTAAATAAAAAATTGTTTATGTGAGGCTCCATAAAATATAGAGGCTAATATTCTATAACAAATATTGTAAGATTTCAGTATTTTCCCTCATGAGTATAAGGCAGTACAGTGTTGAAGTAAGCTTGTTTGGGTACCTTTGCTGAATATGTAGAGCTTAATTTTCCTTTCTTTGGGTAAGGGTGTCATAGAGCATAAAAGAAGTAATAAATTAGCTCTCCTGACATTAGGCCATAAAATGGCATAAGCTTCCATTCTGATCTTTCTGGCTTTCTCTCTCTTTCCCTCCCACTTGAGTAACTTACTCTGGGAAAAGGTAGCTGTCATGTCAGGAGATGGAATTTGGAACTGGGAAACCTACTTCCATGCCATGAAGATACACAGGCAGCTTTAGGGGAGACCAACATGGTGAAGCACTGAAGTCCCTCCCCAGCACAGTGTAAATAAACTTAGCAGCAGACCCAACCAACAGACAGCTTGGCTGTTAAAGCTATAGAAGGGATCATAAGAGGCAAGTAAGCTGCTCCCATGTTTATGACCCACAAAAATACAGAATAGTATTTTTTAAAGATGTATTTTATTTACTTGAAATGCAAAGAGACAGAGAGTAGGAGAGAGACAGAGAAAGAAATCTGCCATAGGAACCAGGAACTCTGTTAAATTCTCCCACATTCGTGGCAGGAGCACAACTGTTTCATTTCCTGCTGCTTCCCCAGGCACAGTAGCAGGGAGCTGAGTGGGAAGTGGAACAGCTGAGGCTCAAACCAGAGCTAAAATATGGGGCCCAGTGTCATAAGCAGGGGCTTCACCCACCTCACCACAATGCTGAGAGATATTTGATTTGTTTTAGCTACTAAATTCAGGAGCATTGAAAGTACTGTTTGCTCCAACATAAACCTAAAGGTAGCCTACGATTAGGATTTGGCTTTGAGGAGAATGTTAGCGCAAGTTCCCTGAATAAAGTCCTCAGAATCTTGAATTTTGGATGTGCTACAGCTGAAAGGTTTATGAGAAAATGTGGAAAATACAGTTCTAAATGAGACTATCAACTTTACTATTATCTCCAGAGGATCAACAATGGTGACCTCTAGTTCAATTCAGTCAGACAAGTTCCCTGTATGGAGACCAAGGATGTGTCTCACCAATATTCTCCAAGACACAAGTGGGCTTTCCAGAAGCTTAAGGGCAATATTCTTTACTCACATCAGCAGAAGTCCAAAGCCCAGAATGTGTTATCAGAGAAGAGATATACGCTTGTGCAGTGAACCCCAGTTACATTCAAAAAATGTCTACAAAGTGTGAAAATAATTGCCTCTGCAGAAACATTGCCAGGTTGGACAGAACTGTGCAAAGAGGATGAAATGAGAACCATCAGCAATGAATCCCCAGACCTGGTGTTTGTATGGCTGGACTTAAGAAATCCTTTATGTTGGTGAATCCCATCTGCATCCCATCTGCCTCCCATCTCTTTTTCATGCTTTTTTCTAAAAGGTCTTTCCAGCAATGGTATATTGTATATCTGGGAGGCAAATTTCTCCCTCCTTGCCTTCATTGGTCCACAAGATAAGGAAACACATCTATATCTGACTAATTAAAATGAGGACATTCTAAATTTTGAACGCATTTTATGCTGTGATGAAAATTTTGTGGACCTTGGGATGGAATGCGAATATTTTGCACTTGGAAGAAATATAAGTGATCTGTAGCCAGAAGTAGAACTCTGGTGGTTTAAGAATTATGTCTCTAGATCCTTTGATTCAGTTCTATTTTCAAGAGATAAAATTTAATTTCTCTCCCCAAGTGTATAAGCAGAACAAAGGGACTTGGTTCTAGCAAAAACTAAACCATATGAAAAAGGGGAAAGATGTCATTTCCAATATTAGACTCATCAGTAGCTCCAAGTGAAGCCATCTGCCATGTTGTGAGGCAGCCCAGGGGGAGAAGGCAACAGCTGCCTTTTCCTCAGAAAACTCTGGAAGCCTGAAGAGAGGCACATGTGGAAGATAACTGTAGCCACCTACTGGCAGCCATGTGAGAGAACTCTGAAGCAGATCATCTGAAATCTTGCATCAGTCATGGAAGTGTGTCTGAAAGTGGATTCACTGACAATAAGGAGTTGACTCCAGCCAAAAGATTGATGTACAGACTCAAACGCAGGGCCACTGAGAGAGAGAGAGAGAGAGAGAGAGAGAGAGAGAGATACTAAACTCTGATCTCATGACACTAAATAGCTTTTTCTTTCCTTGAGAGTATTTCCTTTTTAGTTGTCATGGATTCGGATGAATGCTCCTGATGGCACAGAGGGAGCCCCGTAGTTGACTTCTTTGTCCCCCATGCCTCACAGGAGCTGTGATTTCATGTGCCTAGTTGGTGCTGGGCACAGGCTGCTCACCCCAGGAACAGCTGAGTCACCCCAGGAACCCCACAATCTTACCTGGTCCACCCTTTGCTATGAGGCAAGGGAGGAGTCTTGGCCTGGGATGTCTGCAAACGATAAATAAATCTGCTCGCTGACCTCTGTGGAGACACTCATGTAGCTTTTAAGATGCCTACATCTGTGAATGGAGTCCAGCAAAGCTGCAGCCTTGTTCAGCGGTGTAACGTGGGAGAGTGAAATGGGAGTATGAGCACTCCTGCCTTCTGGAATATCCATGATCCCAGCACTCAGCGCGACCAGTGTAGCAGCATTTGCAAACACAATCAATCATCAAGGCAGTTTTCTTTTCTTTGCCTTAACGGAGTATATATTGAAGCTCAGTTTCATCCTATTTCTCCTGTTAAATATTAACTGCCCCCTCTCCACCAATAATACCATTCATTTAAAGGAGAATGTGAAGAAAATCTTCGTCCTCTATCTACATTTCCCATCGACTAGGAAATTTGTTTTTGGAAAAGTTTACTCATCCATTTTCTGAATGACTGGTTTTGACCCAGAGAGAAATCATGTCACTGTCAATATTGACAGCTGGAGATCAACTTAGGGTCTCTTAAGACTTTACTTAGCGCCGGTGCCGCAGCTCAACAGGCTAATCCTCCACCTGCCTATAACTCTGTATAATGTAGAAAAATGTGGAAGAAAGTGTTTAGTTTAATAAGGAATTTTATATTTAATTCTTGAAAATTCATTGAGGCCGACACCGTGGCTCAATAGGCTAATCCTCCGCCTGCGGCGCCGGCACCCAGGGTTCTAGTCCCGGTCGGGGTCGGGGTACCTGATTCTGTCCCGTTGCCCTTCTTCCAGGCCAGCTCTCTGCTGTGGCCCGGGAGTGCAGTGGAGGATGGCCCAAGTCCTTGGGCCCTGCACCCGCATGGGAGACCAGGAGAAGCACCTGGCTCCTGGCTTTGGATCAGCGCGATGCGCTGGCTGCAGCACGCTGGCCGCGGCGGCCATTTGAGGGTGACCAATGGCAAAAAGGAAGACCTTTCTCTCGATCTCTCTCTCACTATCCACTCTGCCTGTCAAAAAATAATAAATTAAAAAAAAAAAAAGACTTTACTTAGGTTATACAGCTTCTTCATCTCTAATACAAAATAATCCACATTACCACTGAATTCATCTTGGAAAAATCGCTCCATATCCCCAGATTTCATAATTTTAACATTTTCTTCAACAGGAAAATATTAGATTAAACCATGCAAACATATGACATTTCTTAGCAACAGCATGCTGTACTTCTCAAAATAAAAATCCCAGCTGCTATTAAAAACAAGGCACATTTCTAATATGTTTTAGAGAATGTTGGCTGTAAATCTAACCCACACATAACATGGTTGTATCCCTGAATGAGAAAAAGAAAAAGTACAAGGCATTAAAGTATAATGCAACTAAGCAAGGGCACATTAACAGTGGCTGGCCTGGTGATCTACAATGAAGAAGACAAGAGGAAAGCATCCATCCGCGTCACATGTTCCTTTCATTTCTGCAGTTCTGGGCAGAAAACAAACATGGCTCTGCTCTAGTTGCAAAATTAAGACAGCTGTTAAGTCCATATTTTTTATTCTTAAACTATTCTTAAATTACAAACTGCCTGGTATGATAGATAACTACTATTTCAAACAGTTTAAGACACTGCCTACTAGAAAATCCTTTTATAGACAACTGTGACAGTGTAAAATGGAACTGGACACACACATGGAGCAATGCTGATCCTCGCTAATCTTGTTCGTATTTTTTTTTCTAGTTCCTTCTAGAGGTGGTTGTAAATCTTGGCTACTGGGGGAGAGTGTATGCATATTCCTTTTTGCCTACTAAATAGAAAAATTTCTGTACATATTGGCACAGTGTCTGTCCTATATTAAATCATTTATATAAATATTAATTTGCCTTTTTCTCATGCTCACTTGGTTGTTCACTAAGAATGTGGAAACTGATAAGGTTGGTTTTTGTCTTATTTGCACAAATTATAATGGATTAGTGATATCTTTGTGCAAATATTACCAGACTTCTTTTGGTTAGCACCTGTGACTCTGGATAACTTTAATCTTTCCTCCAAGACACCTTTGAAAATATACCCTGGAACATGTAATTTTGTTACTGCAAATTGTGCTCAATAATTTTCATATCACTTTTAGTTAACAGAAAACATAATTAAAAACAAAAATACCTTTCACAAAACTACTAGAAATTTTGAAAACCATTATATTAATTCCTTTGAAAATTGGCAGATTTTTTTTTTTTCAAATTGGAATTGTATGCACTTCTGTTAAAAGTTCATGAGGGCTAGAGTTGCATGGCGACAGATTTGCCCATCAAGCTGAGTCTATTACATGGTATTTATTGTGATAAGATCCTGTGGTGCAGAAAAAAATTGACATCATGAATAGGAATAGTGATTTTACATAGTACATGTTTCCATGACCTTTTTCAGTACCACTCAGAATCATTATTTTAATCTTTTTAATTTTTCACATATTTTTAAAACATAACTTTTAAGTAACAATAATTTATGTATTTAGGAAAAAGAGTGTAACATCTCATTGCATGTACACAATAGGTACTGACCAAATCCAGCGTATTAAAATTTCCCCCTCTTTATCAGTACTTCATAATTAGAATCTTAAAGCCCTTCTATTTGTAAAGGAGGTAGTAAATGGTATTGTGAGCCATTGTGTCTTCTGATGAGACAATAATGTGTACTTCTAGTTACTCATTCTACTACTCTGACAATGACTGTGTCCCTGTAACCAAACTCCTCTACTGCTCCATCTGCTCTCAGTCCCTCCTACTACTAATCCGTGTTCAGATTGAGGGTTTTGATCTGCAGAGAAGTAAGTTTCCCATTGAATTTCTTTCTCCACGAATGTTTTGAGACTGAAGTCCCAGGCACTGTTCTATAAAGAACATTCTGCCCTGAATATTCAGAAAACCCGCTTTTAATTCACCTTCACATATTAAGCTCATGTTACAAATGAAGAGATGGAGACAAAAGAGGTAAGGGAATTTCAGAATAAACACAGTAGCAAGAAATAGGGCCAAGATTAAAACACTGCTTTCAAGTTCTACCTTCCTAAAGTTCTCATGATGAGTATTAACTCACATCTTTAGTTAAATGTTCTGTTATCCTTAAGAATCACTTCCAATGCACTAATTTTCAAAAACCTGGGTGTGATTAGGAATTGGACAGTTCATCTTTCTTTTCTGTTGTTTCCTGTCAATTTTCTACAACTATATAAACTAGGGAATACTATGAGAGAACCTCGAGTCTAGAAATGAAACTGGATCATAACATCTTGTAACAGCATGACTGTGCCATTCTTCTGAGACATGCATAGTCACATGCATATATGAATTGGTTATTTGGGGAAATATCTCATAATGTAGAAATCATATTTACTTATTCATTGTTATTTTGGGGAATTAAGTTAAAATTAACATTTAGAAAATTTCAATATAATTTTAATAATTCACAAACCAGCATACACAGCAAGTAATAATTCTCTCTATTCACTAGAATTACATTAAAGATAAAATGAGTTTCATCAAAATGTCCATACTACCTAAAGCAATTTATAGAATCATTGCAATCCTAATCAAAAAACCAATAACAATCTTCTCAGATCTAGAAAAAAAATAGTGCAAAAATTCATATGGAAACACAAGAAACCACAAATAGCTCAAGCAATCTTAAAAAACAAAAACAAAAACAAAAACAAAAAAAAAAACAAAGCTGCAGGCTTCACAATACCAGATCTCAAGACATACTTCAGGGGAGTTATAATCAAAATAGCCTGGTACTGACACTAAAACAGACTTGTAGACCCATGGAACAGAATAGAATCCCCAGAAATCAACCCATGAATCTACAACCAACTTATCTTTGACAAAGGGGCAAAGATCAATCCCTGGAGCAAAGACAGTTTCTTCACCAAATGGTCCTGGGAAAATTTGAACTCTACATGTGAAAGTATGAAGCAAGACCCTATTTATACCATACACAAAAATCCACTCAAAATAGATCAAAGACCTAAATCTGGGACCTGACACAATCAAATTACTAAGGAACATTGTAGAAACAGTAAAAGACATTGGCTTAGTCAAAAACTTCTTGGATGAGACCCCAACAGCACAGGCAATCAAAGCCAACATTGACAAATGGGATTACATCAAACAAAAGCTTCTGCTCTGCAAAAGATGCACTCAGCAAAGCGAAGAGGCAACAGACAGAATGGGAGACATTTTTTGCAAAATGTGCAACTAATAGAGGATTCATTTCCGAATCTATAAAGAGCTCAAGAAACTCAATTTCAACAAAACAAACAATCCAGTTAAGAAATGGGCAAAGGACCTGAACAGACATTTTTCAAGTGAGGAAATTCGAGTGGCCAACAGACACTTGAAAAAATGTTCAGGATCACAAACCTTCAGGGAAATGCAAATCAAAACCACAATGAAGTTTCACCTCACCCCATTAGAATGACTCTCATGCAGAAATCAACAAACAACAAATACCTGCAACAATTTGGGGAAGAAGGTGCCTCAGAAAGAGAATTATAGTCCTACTGTATGACCCAGCATTTCTACTTATTGGAATTTACCCAAAGGAAATGAAATCAGCATTTGACAGAGTTATTTGTACCCCCATGTTAATTCAGCTCAAGTTACGATGGCTAAAATATGGGATAAATTCAGATGTCCATCAACTAAAGACTGGATGAAGAAATTGTGGTAAATATACACTCTGGGATACTATACAGTGGGAAAATAAATGAAATTCTGTCATTTGCAGCAAAATAGAGAAACTGGAAAAAATATGCTTAGTGAAATAAGCCAGTCCCTAAAAGATAAATACCATATGTTCTCTCTGGTCTCTGTTGACTAATAGAGCACTTAAAAGGTAATATATAGGAATGACATTGATATTTTATGATGCGATTATTTTGAAGAGCTCCTGTCTTGATTGTTGAGGAACAATGCATTTTTTGTTTTTTTGTTTTTTTATATTTTTCTTCATACTATTCATTGATCCTTCTACTTAGGATAGAGTTGATCTTATGGGTATAAAGATAACTGAAAATAGATCTTTGTACAAAATAAGAAAGTAAATGGGTGAGGGAGGGCAAGAAGGGAGAGAGTATAGGTGGGAAGGAGGAAGGGTGGGAAGAATCACTATGTTCCTAAATTTGTATATATGAAATGTATGAAGTTTATATTCCTTAAATAATTTTTAAGGTTTATTTATTTATTTGAAAGGCAGAGTTACAGAGAAGCAGAAGCAGAGAAAGAGAGAGAAAGAGAGAGAGAGAGGGATCATTCATCCACTGGTTCACTCCTGAAATGGTCGAAATGGCCAGAGCTGGGTTGATATGAAGCCAGGAAACAGGAGCTTCTTCATGGTCTCCCAGGTGGGTACAGGGTGCTTGGGCCATCCTGCACGGCTTTCCCAGCCCATATCAGCGGTGGATGAGCAGTGGAGCAGCTGGGTCTTGAACTGGCACCCATAAGGGATGCCTGCACTGCAGGTGGTGGCTTTACCCACTAAGCCACAGCTCTGGCCCTTCCTTAAATAAATTTTAAAAATAGAATTTTAATTACTAAAAGCTTAAAGAAATTCTTATTTATTTATTCATTGCATGGCAAGATACAGTTTCCAATACTTAATTATTTCTTTCTCTGCATTTTATGCATTCCTTTTATAAATTTCTTATGATTATTTACCAAGTGCAAGAAAGAAGAGTTGTAAATTCACAGAACATATTTTTCAGTAATTCTGTATAATTCTTCAAGTCATTATGTAGACCTAGTAAAAATAGTTTCATTAATTATCAAATTATGGCTGTTTTCTTAATTTCAACATGTTTCATTCTAAGAACTAATTTTATATTTCAACTTAATATGTTATTTATTATTTTTGATATATTTTAAATTTATGTTATAGTCAAATGTTTATTGAATGTATTAAATGAAGAATTTAACAAATAAAAGTAAAATATTGGATATGTACCTCAAAAACTTTAAAGGAATTATATCTGTGAGTTTTGCATTTAAGAGTAATTCAAACAGTATAATATTTCAAGTAAAAGTTTCTGTTTGAATGAGATTTAAAACTATGGAAGTAAGAAATGTATTAATGTATTGATTTGGTATTTTTTTCAAGTTACAGGTATCAGTTCCAGCTTTCTAATTAGAAAATGAAAATCAGGTATAATTCATTATAAACATGAATAGAATGTTTGTTGCTTACAAGTGTAAACATCAAGATCTCTGGGATGGCTGGCGCCGTGGCTCAGTAGGCTAATCCTCCACCTTGCGGTGCCGGCACACCAGGTTCTAGTCCCAGTTGAGCAGTTGGGGCACCGGATTTTTTCCCGGTTGCCCCTCTTCCAGGCCAGCTCTCTGCTGTGGCCAGGGAGTGCAGTGGAGGATGGCCCAAGTGCTTGGGCCCTGCACCCCATGGGAGACAAGGAGAAGCACCTGGCTCCTGCCATCGGATCAGCAGATCAGCGTGGTGCGCCGGCCACAGTGCGCTGGCCGCGGCGGGCATTGGAGGGTGAACCAGCAGCAAAGGAAGACCTTTCTCTCTGTCTCTCTCACTGTCCACTCTGCCTGCCAAAAAACAAACAAAAAAAAATCTCTGTGATACAAAATAACTGTCATACTTAAAATTTGATACTCTTGCAGAGATTATGAATTCACATGAATTCACATACTTTTTTCCTAGAAGGGTGTTAAAAAGTAATGTAATCAATACCGATAGAATATGAAATCAAATAACACATGTATGAATTTGTCAGTTGGTCAGACACTTTTTTTTTCCTAAAATGTGCACCAAGCATCTGCAACAGAGTTGTCCGTATATGGTTTATGTTGGCATTGTAGTGATCCACTGAAGATTAAATCATCAAAGCCTCCAGGATGGAGATACTGTTATTTCAGGCCAGTATTTCAAGAAGTAACAAAAGCAAATATTGAAAACTTCAAATTCCATTTGACAATTTAAGGGTCAGAATTGTGTAAAAACACAAATTATTTTTACAACTTTAAAACAAATTGACAGTATGATAAAACATGTATTTTATAACTATCAATAATGATATTTTTGAAATTTCTTGTTTTAGAAACTTACCAATGATAAAAATATACTTAACTTTTTGCTTCAAACAATTTCTGTAAGATTATATATTATAGTATTATAACATTAACCTACAGGTATACTTAACTGCTCCCTTGTACCAGCCTCCAAATTTGCATAATTCTGTTTAGTCCATTGTCTTTCTTATGTCTTCTGTGATATTTCTTGTTTTTTTTCTGAAAGAGTAACACACAAGCAGCAGCATTAATTCCATATACACACACAAACACACACACATAAAATAATACCTTCATAAAGAAAAAGATATACTACAGGTCAGACCTTGGAGACTAACCTGTAGGTATGTATGCAATTTTGCCTTCAACATCAAGTGTGTCAAACAGTTCCCTGCAGGAATCAGAACTCTCAGCTTGTAAATATATACGTTTTCCTAGAGAGATAACTTTTAGGTCAAGTGAAACCTTTTATTAAGAAACCTGAAACAAAAAAAAACAGTGAAAGATCAAGATCTCTAATGCAGGTTAAAAGAAGACCTGGGCCGGCGCCGCGGCTCACTAGGCTAATCCTCCGCCTTGCGGCGTTGGCACACCGGGTTCCAGTCCCGGTAGGGACACCGGATTCTGTCCCAGTTGCCCCTCTTCCAGGCCAGCTCTCTACTATGGCCAGGGAGTGCAGTGGAGGATGGCCCAAGTCCTTGGGCCCTGCACCCCATGGGAGACCAGGATAAGTACCTGGCTCCTGCCATCGGATCAGCATGGTGTGCTGGCCGCAGCACGCCAGCCGTGGCGGCCATTGGAGGGTGAACCAACGGCAAAGGAAGAAAGGAAGACCTTTCTCTCTGTCTCTCTCACTGTCCACTCTGCTGTCAAAAAAAAAAAAAAAAAAAAAAAAAAAACCTCGATCAAAGTTTCTATGGTAGGTATTTCAAAATGATACTATTTAATATATTTATATGGACTGTATAACATTAATTATAACATAATGTCTGAAGCCTCAACAAAATTATAATCCTGTCAAAAGACAAAAGCAAAGCAAAACTTTGAAAATTTGTATGTTATCCAAAATAATACTGAAAAGTCAGGACCATGCAATGATAAAGACAGCTTTCGATGCACTTATTATTATACATTTTGATTTAGGAAATATTTCTGCACTAGTAAAATATTGTAAGATTATCTTACTATAGTCTTTTTCTCCCACCATCTCTGTCTGCATTTTTATTTCTCATCTTCTTTTGCTTATTTGCTTTTATTTGAGAGGCAGAGAGAGAGCTAGACAGAGATCCCAACTGCTGGTCCACTCTCCAAACGCCTGTGACTAGCAAGGGATCCAAGCTTGGAGCTGGGAACAGAACCCATGTCACTCATGTGGGCTTCAGCATTTTTTAAATTCTTTTCTCAAAGGCTGGTGCTGGAGTTGAATGGGAAACTCCCCTGTGGAATAGCAACAACAACAACAGCTTTTGGGTAAGAATCTGTAATGTGTTCAACAGACCTCAAGGTTATTAAAATTAATTGAAAACTTGTGCATTCTAAGCAAAAATTTGACTTGTAAAGCTTTTCCCATCTTGCTTTCATGAAGTCATTGGAAACAATACTACTTTCAATCATAATGTAATGACGAGGAGAGGCAAATGCTAATCACTCTGACTTGGTCAGTACAGATTTGTAAACCTACACCTCATAAGTACATAAATTATTTACAAAAATAATAGTTTTAAAAAGAAAATAAAACCAGGATCTTTCCTCCACCACAGTTCTTTCTTTAACATATTTTCAAAGATTTATTTATTTATTTGAAAGTCAGAGTTACACAGAGACACAGAGAGAGAAGGAGAGGCAGAGAGAGAGAGAAGTCTTCCATCTGCTGGTTCACTCCCCAATTGGCTGCAATGGTCAGAGTGGCCCCATCATATATTTGGTACTAAGGACTGAATCATAAAGGAGAGTAAAAGACAGCTTTCAAAATCACTACTGCAGAGAAAGTCTGTCATTTTGCCTCAAAAATCTATCTTAACTTGACCAATTCTGTGTGTTTTTAATCATTGAATCCTATCTTAAACAGCCATTATTTCTTACCATTCCAAGATTTTTTCCAGCATCTCAGGTCCCATATCTAAGATAAACAAAAACGTGCCAGCAGTCAACTTAGAACATCACATTATTGTCCTTGTCAGCCCTGCAGCATCTGTGAGAACCTGCCCCATAGCCACTGCTCCACTTCCAGCTGACATCACCAGTTTCTTTTTCTGTCCTAGTGTAGCAGCACTGATCTTATTTTTGAACCTCAAACCTTCTGACTTTCCTCTTTAATAGTCTTTAAACTCATTCTTCCTTATTCTCTAAGAACATCAGAAAGTTTTCTTGTTTTCCTCAAGATTCATAATTGCCTAACTAATCCATGTTCTCATAGGTCTTGTATGATGCTATCTAATGTATCTTTTGTCTTTTTTGAAAGCTGTCATTTTGAATTTTATTTGAAAGGCAGAGAGATAGAGACACAGAAATCTCCCATCAGCTGGTTCATTTCCTGAGCTCCTACAATAACCTGGGTTGAGCCAGGTTGAAGCCAGGAGTCACAAACTCAACCCAGGCCCTCCATGTTGGTAGCAGAGGCACAACCATTTGAGCCATCACCTGTTGCCTCCTGGGATACACATTAGAAAAAAGTTGGAAAGAGGAGCAGACCTGGGACTTGAACTCAGGCATTTCTATATGGGGTAAGGGCATCCCAAATGGCATCTAAACACAGCATCATATATCTGTCCTAATTATTTGTCTTATTAATTATATGTCAATTAGCTGTCCTAATTTTTTGTCTTATTAATTATATGTCAATTAGCTTGTGAAAAATGGACTTTATGGGGCCAGAATTGTAGCATAGAAGGTAAAGCCCCCACCAGCAAGGCTGGCATCCCATGTGTGCCAGTTTGTATCCTGGCTGCTTAGGTTCCAATGTAGCTCCCTGGGAATGGCCTGGGAAAACAGTCCAAGTTTTTTGGTCCCTGCACCCACATGGGAGACCTGGTTGAAGCTCTTGGATCCTGCTTTGGCCTGGCTTAGGCTTGCCATTGCAGCCATTTGGGGAGTGAATCAGTGAACAGAAGCTCTCTCTCTCCATCCTCACTTTCTCTCTGTAACTCTGAATTTTAACTAAGTAAGTAATAAATCATTAAAAATAAAAATAGAATTTTAGAAGAAAACTTAGGGTACTTAAATTTTTGAAATCCATACTTTTTTATAATAAATATTTTCCATGAGCTTTTAAAGGTTTATTCTTAAAAATTAATAAATGCTATTCAGATTTCTTATTTCCATATTGATGTAGGTTTTTTTTTACTTCTCCCATTGATAATGAGCTATCTGAGGACATGGGATGTCTTTTCACCACTATATTACATTGATTGACAATTATCAGGGTATACTACATTAATAATAAATAAACATAATGAGCATACAAGACAATTAGAGTCACACTGCTTCATGACAGAGTTTCTGAAAATGCAACATTTATGTGATTCCATCATTACAGAGTTTGCTTAATCAAACCTACATGGTTTACTTTAATCCCACGACTTTATCTCTTTATGCAGCCAAGAGATCTGGTGACCACTAGTTCATGAGACGGCTGCCAGCAAAACACAGTATAGTGTTTGCACTTCTAAGTAGAACACACACACTCTTAAGTGACTAAATGAGGTGTTGTCAAAACACATACCAGCACCATGGTTGCTTTTATCATTATCCGGTATTATGTGCTGGACATAATTGTGTGTGCTGTATTTTCCTATGACTGCCAGTGCAGTAGGCTTGTTTATCCAACCATCATCAGACATGTGAACAAAGTGTTGTGTTGTGATGTTCACAAGAGCTACGTTGTCAATAGGCAATCAGTAACTTTTAGCTCCATTGTACTTAGGACACATTGTTGTGTGGGGCATGACTATAATCAGTTTACAAGTAAAGGAACATGTTTAGGAAGAAACATAAGATGTCTAAAATCACATAAGCACAAAACAAAATCAAACCCCACTTGCTTTGATTCTAGAGTTCAAATATGTAACTAGTCATAAAGTGCTTCTGGAAGCCTACAATCAACCTCACAAGCATTCAGAACAGCACCAGGGGACTTAAATGGCTGGCTTGATCAAGAATTGCAGTGGGTGGTGCTGACATTTTAGGAGAGTGCATTGGGGAAGCCACTTCAGACACTTGCATCCCATATCTAGCCAGTCTGCTTCGGATTCCGCTGCCTGCTAATGTACCCATGAGGCCGTAGACAATGGCTGAATTATTTGAATCCCCATCAACCACGTAGAAGTTCCATATGGCATTCCTGCCTCCCAGCCTCAGCCCACCACTGCCCAGGCTTTATATGTTTATGTTTATGTTTTCTGTTTGTGTGATCTGTCGCCTTTAACTATTTTATTTTTAACACTCTTGATAATTTCTTTTTTAACTTTTATTTAATGAATATAAATTTCCAAAGTATTGCTTATGGATTACAATGGCTTCCCCCCCATAACTTCACTCCCACCCACAACCCTCCCCTTTCCCGCTCCCTCTCCCCTTCCATTCACATCAAGATTCATTTTCAATTCTCTTTATACACAAAAGCTCAATTTAGCATATATTAAGTAACGCTTTCAACAGTTTGCACCCACACAGAAATACAAAGTGAAAAATACTGTTTGAGTATTCATTATAGCATTAAATCACAATGTACAGCACACTAAGGACAGAGATCCTACATGAGGTATAAGCGCACAGTGACTCCTGTTGTTGACTTAACAAATTGACACTCTTGTTTATGGCATCAGTAATCACCCTAGGCACTTGTCATGAGTTGCCAAGGCTGTGGAAGCCCCCTGAGTTCACTGACTCTGATCGTATTTAGACAAGGCGATGGTCAAAGTGGAAGTTCTCTCCCTTCAGAGAAAGGTACCTCCTTTGATGACCCGTTCTTTCCACTGGGATCTCACTCTCAGTGATCTTTCATTTAGGTGTTTGTTGTTGTGTTTTTTTTGTTGTTGTTGTTGTTGTTGTTTTTTTTTTTTTTTTTTTTTTTTTTTTTGCCAGAGTGTCTTGGCTTTCCATGCCTGAAATACTCTCATGGGCTTTTCAGCCAGATCCGCATGCCTTAAGGGCTGATTCTGAGGCCAGAGTGCTGTTTAGGACATCTGCCATTCTGAGTCTGCTGTGTTTCTCTCTTCCCATGTTGGATCGTTCTCTCCCTTTTTTATTCTATCAGTTAATATTTGCAGACACTAGTCTTGTTTGTATGATCCCTTTGACACTTAGACCTATCAGTATGATCAATTGTGAACAGAAATTGATCACTTGGACTAGTGAGATGGCATTGGTACATGCCACCTTGATGGGAGTGAATTGGAATCCCCTGGTGTGTTTCTAACTCTACCGTTTGGGGCAAGTCAGCTGAGCACCAAAGGGGAAACCTGTTGAAGTGAAGGGACACTATGAGAAACAGTGACTTGATCAGCTCTTGTCCTGACTGTTGATGTACAATGTAATACTTTATCCATGTTAGTATTTTTTTTTTTGTTCTAGTACCATTGGTTGAACTCTGTAATTAACACACAATTATTCTTAGGTGTTTAAATTTTAACTGAGAAGTGATCCCTGTTAGGAATTTGGAAAATATTATGCTGAGTGAAATAAGCCAGTCCCAAAGGGACAAATACCATATGTTCTCCCTGATCAGTGACAACTAACCAAGCACCAAAAAGGAAACCTTTTAAAGTGAAATGAACACTATGAGAAACGGTGACTTGATCAGCCCATGTCCTGACTGTTGATGAACAACTTAATACGTTATCCCCCTCAGTATTTTTTATGTTTTTTCTACTTAATACTTTTGATTGAATACTGTGATCAATACACAGTTATTCTTAAGGGTTGAAACTTAACTGAAAAGTGATCGCTGTTAAATATAAGAGTGGTAATAAGAGAGGGAAGCGATGTGCAGTTTGGGACATGCTCAAGCTGACTTGCTCCAAACGGTAGAGTTAGAAACACACTTGATAATTTCACTTCAATTTTATTCCTTTCTACATTTATCTTAGAGGATTCATTCCTTCTTTTGCTCTAATCAAAAGTCTTTGATTTTGATCCAAGAATTTTACTTATTTAACTATATTTCAGTTATCATTACACCATTATATTAGATTGTTTATTTATATTTATATTTTGTTTCTTTTTTCTTTCCTAAATCTTCTAATAATTCATTTTATCTCTTGCTGGTAGAAAATTAAACATCATATCCTATTTTTCTTGCTGATTACTCCACACATGTTAGCTTTTATACCAAGTTTCTGAGTATTTTTTATCTAGATATCCTTTATATATAGGTAAGCACACATATATGCAATTATAATTCTACTTACAATTATAAATATAATTATCTTTGCACTTGCAAGATGTTTTCATCTCTATTAAGTCATAAAATTTCTATACTAAACATAGTTTTCTTTCAATACACTGAAAAACTGCAAGTTTACCTTATTGAATACAGTGTTACTGAGAAAACTTTGATGTATGTGTGATGTTTTCCCTTATTATCTACTTTCTGAAGTGCAGTCTTTTAGAAATTTTTCTGTCTTTGATGTCAGTACATGAAGTAAAAGTGTGCCTGTCTGGGTATGGCTTTTTCTTTATCCTAATATTTAAGACCACCTTTGAAGACATTTAGAACTACAGTCTTTTGGTTCTGTTCAATTTAGGGAATTAAAGTCATTGTTTATCCCAATCATACAAACCATGTTTTTGGCTTATTTGTCTCATTTTTACAAAGTGTTATTTTTTCCTTAAAAACTTCACCTCACCCAACTTATTTTTGTATTTTCTTATTTCCCAGTAACTTTTGTAGTTTTTTTTTTAATCTGATTTTTCCAATTCATTATGTGTTTTAAGATTTTGTATACTCAATAAATATAAAATATCTTGATATTTATTAAGATAGTGATATTTTGCATTATAGTGATGTATTTCTGTGCCCCCAAATAAAATTTTATGATATTTGCGTTCTTTGCAATTTTACTCTTTGAATCTTTCCTGAAATGATTGACTAGCATAATCAGAAAAAGTAATCGTTTACCATTGCTCTGCGCCCCAACTGCTAAAGTCAAATTGATATCTCAGTTCTGGAAATTGTCCTAAAGTTCCAGATTTAGAGTTTTGTAGTTGTTTCTGTTTGTTTTGCTTTCTTTTTTACATTTCAAGATCAGTAGCTTTCAATAGCAACAGTCTAAATATTGACAACATGAACTCACATTTCAGAAAATAGCACTCATTGATTACATGACTTATAAGTGTTGTGCCGTAGTCCTGATGCTTATCATTTTCTAAAAATAGGGGAAATTTGGATAGAACTTGTGATCATAATTACGCTTCTCCACATACTCCAAAGAAAATTAATTTTTTCAGGTCACACTGAGCTTTGTGCATGAAAAATGTCATAACTATAGTGTTAAATTATAAACATGGTATTTATATATAGAATATCATTACAAATATACAAAAGGTATAAACTATTTACAATAGGAAAATAACACAATAAATAAATATAAAATGGAAAAGCATTTAAGAAAAAAATAGTGTAGCAAGAACAAAAAGACTACACTTACTTGGCGAGCAAGGGCAGGATACCTATACAGAATAAAGAAGTATTTTATTCTTAGGTGAAAAAATAAGCTATATAAAATGTAATTTTAATCTCAACAATTTGTTAGTTTAATATTACTTATATTGATTTTCTTTTTAAAAATATTTATTTATTTATTTATTTGAAAGGCAGAACTACAGATAGAGAAATAGAGTGAGAGAGATCTTCCATCTGCTGGTTCACTCCTCAAATGCCCACATAGAAGAGGTCAAATACAGGAGCCATGGACTCTGTCTAGGCCTTTCATATGGTTGGCAGGCGCCCAATTACTTGAGCTATCTCCTGCAGGGAGCTGGATTGGAAACAGAGTAGCTATACAGAACCTTCACTCCCATATGGGATATCAGCATTGGAAGTGTTAACTAAGCCTGCTGCACCACAATTCTGGCCCTAACTTGATTTTCTGAGATGTATATCAGAAACTAAATGAAGTGTTAAGTTAGTGTGAAAGAACCAATGTGTACATGAGTAGGAGTAATAATAATAGGCATGCTCTAGACTATTAAAACAACAGATATCAAAATGCTATGCTGTTAATATTATCAATACCAAAGGAAAAACACAGGTGCAAAAATTGATGTTGTTATCATACAAAGATTATTTCATATGGTATGATGGGCGTGGTTAATGGTTTTATGAGATTACTGTGTTAAAATGTAGATTTCTACATCAGCAAAATATTTCAGAAATTACACATTTCTTCATATTTTGATGAATGTGACAGTTATATAATTTTGGATTAAGAAAATACTTTGAAAAACTTCCTAGATACTGTTAAATATTTAAGATAGACTACTATATAAATAGCAACAAGAAGGAAGTATATCTTGTATAATATAAAAATGTTATGTAAGCAACAAAAGTTAAACTAGATATGGGAAATACAAGGATAAATAATAATTCATTAAAACTGAGGTTCCGTGGTTTGAACAAGATTTAGATTCCAACCTCATGCACAGGTTTAAACTTCAGTCATATATTAATGAGGTTAAGAAGGTGGAAACATGATTCAATTGTATTTTAGCAAGGAGGACCATTAAGTGGCATCCCTAGGGCATCAGGTGGTGCGCCTTAAGAATGTGGTTTTCCTGCTAGGGTTGTCTCTAAAGAGAGATCCTCCTCTCTGCCTCCTGTCTCACCTGGGCCACTTCCTCCAGAGGTGCTCCATCACTGTATCGCTTACGCTCACCAGACAGCCAATCAATGGGCTGCTTGATCTTTAACTTGAACCGCCAAAAGGTGAGCTCGATACATACATCTTCTCCTAAGTAGCTTGCCTCAGGTTTCTCGTAGTTATGAAAAGTTGACAAATACATGGCTAATACAATTCCAAAAAGAAATTATAAATTTAATCTTATAGTCAAAGAAATGCCAATCTGTGCCTTGCTCATGCATAAATTAATAAAAAAGCAATGGCAGATAGATTGCAATGAATCCATCCATGAATAATGAGAAGTCTGACAAGGATAGAAAAATAATTTCCTATGCTTTATTATAGATTCATTTGCCATTATGCATTAGAAACCCAAAATTATAAATCTTATTATAAACACATTGTATTGGAAATATATCTTAAATAAAGTGTGATGCATGTGCTAAGAATTTAACTTCATATATAGCTTTGAAAATGATTTATTAATGAGAAAATATATTAAATTTTCAACAATAATGCCCACTAAAATAATTTAACCTCAAATGTACATATTAATATAAGACTATTCATTAGCATTAAATGCTATCTAAGTAATATTAGTTATTATAAAGTTATGCTACTAAATGACATGAACAATGTCATATCATTTGAAAATGTATATACTATTAGTAGTAGTTATGTGCATATTATCAACAAAAAAACAACAGTTTTTGTTTCAAGCTAAGAAGAATTTTAACTGATTGCTTTTCAAATATAATTTTCATAAAATATAAAGCACTGATTTTAAGTGCATTATTTTAATTGCTTATTACCAACATAAAGTAATAAAATTGAGAAATTGCGGGCATCTTGTTTCTAAGTTAAGATGCAGGCTAAGACGCCTAGGTTTGATGCTGGGGTCTGAGGTCCAAACCCATCTGGATGATAGAGGCAAACGTAGTAGGGGTGGAAGAGAACATTCTGAGCTGAAGGCAGGTTTGGCTTCTTCATTAAACTGTTGGCTGCAGACCTGTTTAAATTTGATAAAACCTATTAAACTGTACACTGATAGTCTGAGTTTTCACTGTATATAAATTTACTTGAATAAAAAGTAAACATAACAACAGCTGTCAAAAGCACCAACTCTTTATAAAAAAAAGTTTCCTATTTATCAACATGCTTGAGAAAAATGTAAGTTATATTATGAACTCTTTCTAGATGAGAAAATTTTTTAAAGATTTATTTATTTATTTGAAAGTCAGAGTTACACAGAGAGAGAAGAAGAGGCAGAGAGAGAGTGAGAGAGTGATCTTCCATACGCTGGTTCACTCCCCAGTTGGCCCCAATGGCCAGAGATGCGCTGATCTGAAGCCAGGAACAAGGAGCTTCCTCCGGGTCTCCCACACAGGTACAGGGGCACAAGGACTTGGGCCATCTTTTACTGCTTTCCCAGGCCGTAGCAGAGAGCTGGATTGGAGGTAGAGCAGCCAGGATTCAAACTGGAGCCCAGGTGGGATGCTGGCACTGCAGGCGGTGGCTTTACCCGCTATGCCACAGCGCCGGCGCCATGTGCAAATATTTTTACAGTGTGTACATATTCATCTTGTGTGCATGTATAAGTGAACTGACAAAACGTAATTAAAGGATGGAATGTATTTATTATATATTCATCACCAAAAGCTATTTATTGCAGGAACTAGACAAGGAGACCGGACCTAATAAGAACATCCTGCTCATATTTTCACAAACAGACAGCTCTACTGAAAATAGATTTCCACAGAATCACCTATAACTTATCAAGATTTGAGCCAAGAAAATCTCAAATGTACATTTTGTAAACCAACTGAAACTTTGAAATTTAAAAATTTTTCTTTCATCACATTTTTTTAAAAAAATTTTAATTTACTCAAATCCCCTGAATCTTCACCTAAAGTCAATATATTCTGGGAAGAGTCCCCAGTGTTCAATTTTTTTAAAACCTTAATTTTCTATCCCTTAAATTCATACCCCACTTGAATCTCTACAAAGACCTTTTAACCACCATGTCAATTAACTCTGTATATTTCATGATAGAAGTATTATAACATTATACTGAACTCTACAGGAAATATTCCTTTGCAAAGATGTTAGGTTTCCCCATTTTCATTTCAATTGATTTGTTACTATTAATTAGTTAAAGCAGAACATACTTATGCTTCTAACTTACTTTATCTAGAACTCGGTTTTTCCTTTTTTTGTTACTTTTGGTGAATGGCAACTACTTCAGCATGATAATGATTCTACCTAGTATCAATAATGAATTTAGGGTTGTGTAAGATACAGGAAGATGACTATCTCTACCATGTTAACAATTAGAAACTTAAACAATGATGCGGACATCTCAGTCACCGATTTTGAAACCAAGTTAGCCTTGAAACTTGTTATATTCTATGTCCAACTTCTTTCTAATAGCCATAGTATCATTTAGATATAAACTGCCACAACAGTGCTGCTGACCCAGCAATCTCTGTGCCTGCACTTCTGGTCAAATCCCTGGTTTTCATAGCTTCTTCAGCCTTCCATTGTACAACAGATTCCCTACGTCCTCCAAGTCTTCCGTGACTCTATTTTCCTCTCCTTTACCGTTTCCTCCTGAGTTGCCCGCACGATAATTAGGAGCTAATAAACATGCAGATTTTGAATAGACAAGAACACAGTTTGTGATTAGAACAGTAGTTATGGAATACATCTAATAATTAGCAGATGTTGATAACACACATAACACACATGAAGGCTTAACAAGTCAGGTTCTTTCAAGCTCCAGCCGTTATTACAAAAACACCAGACTGATAACTTGCTAATTAAAGAAAGGAAATTATTCTGGTGATTTGTGTGAAAGGCTTAAAAATCACAGTGTGTGTATGGCTGGCTTTGTCTATAAAAGCTCAAAGAGGCTGCAGAGTATGTGAGTTATGGGAAGACACTGTAGCACAGTGCATTAAGCCACCCTTTGGATTACCCACAGGCCTGGGTTTGAGTCCTGCCTACACTTGCAATCCAGCTTCTTGTTAGTGTGCACCAGGAAATGATGGCTGCCTTCCTTGATTCCCCACCACCTGCGGGGTAGTCTCAGATAGTTCCAGCTCCTGGTTTTATCCTGGCCTAGCTCCAGCTGTTGCAAGAGTTTGGGAGGTGAATCAGTAAATGAAAGATACCCCACTCTCTCTCTATCCTCTGTGTTTCTGTGTGTGTGTGTGTGTGTGTCTTTGTCTCTATGTCTCCCTCTGTTTCTTATTCAAATAAACAAATAAATACATCTTCAAAAATGTGAGTTGGATAATTTATATGCTTTGCTTAGAAATGAATAGACTTTCGGGCCGGCGCCGCGGCTCAATAGGCTAATCCTCCGCCTAGCGGCGCCGGCACACCGGGTTCTAGTCCCGGTCGGGGCGCCGGATTCTGTCCCGGTTGCCCCTCTTCCAGGCCAGCCCTCTGCTGTGGCCAGGGAGTGCAGTGGAGGATGGCCCAGGTGCTTGGGCCCTGCACCCCATGGGAGACCAGGAAAAGCACCTGGCTCCTGGCTCCTGCCATCGGATCAGCGCGGTGCGCCGGCCGCAGCGCGCCGGCCGCGGCGGCCATTGGAGGGTGAACCAACGGCAAAAGGAAGACCTTTCTCTCTGTCTCTCTCTCTCTCACTGTCCACTCTGCCTGTCAAAAAAAAAAAAAAAAAAAAAAAAAAAAAAAAAAAAAAAAAAGAAATGAATAGACTTTCTAAACACTGTGGTATACTGTCAGTTTCCAGAATTGTCTATTTTTGCTACCTTTATATTGAATGACTAATATAGTACTTTTAGTTACAAGCAAGAAAACCACTGTACCTTTTAAATGATATAATCTTGTGAAGTAATTTTTAAATTTGTTTCATAAGTGCAAAAATGCAAAATATGTACTTCAAATTATACTCAAGTCTAACGGCACAACTGAATAAAGCAATCGTGGTCGGAGAGACGGAGTGAACAGAGAGAAAGACAGAGAGAAGAAACGGACGAAGAGGAACTCAATATACTTGATACAGAGGTAGTAAAACCAATGCTCTACCTATGTCCTATCTGCAACCTGTGGTCTTTACCCTTTGCCAGGAGCTCTTAGAGACAGAGCAAGGTCATTCGAAAACAGGCGAAAACCACCAGTGAACTGCGTTAGTTCCTGGCACTGTGTTGTACTGTTTTATTTTCTCTAGTGCAGTGATTCTCAGTCTGCAATGCTGCCCGAAGTTGCTTGTTATACTGGTAAAACCACGAATGTGCATCCCGGCTCCAGAATTAAGTCACCGGTGTTACCGGCAGTTTCTGGTGGTGGTATATTCACAATTTCTATATTACTACAGGTGTTAAAGAAGAAACCAGTGACTCAAACCATTCTATTTCCCTCTCCATTTTCTTGCTCCTTTGGGTTGGCACCTGCTGCCGGTGAGTCCTTCATCCCTAATGCCAGTGCGTTTGAAGGAATCTCAACCAAACACATTGATTTTTTTTTTTTCAATTTCCAATCGTAATGCTAGAAGTTTAGTAAACTTAGTTCAATTCCTGTGTCATCCTTATGCTGGTAGTTTGATAACTAGGAGAGAAACGATTCTCTTAGACAAGTCATGTGGGTATATAGGAAACTATTTCTGATGTGTTTTTTAAAATAAAACATACACAGGATTTGATATTTCATTAATATTAGTAATGATATATCACTTTATCCGTCTAGCCCTTAATGGAATAAATTATAAGGCACTCTGTCAAACTCCAGCTGCTCCAACTTAGGATGTTCACTCTGTCTCATTTTTAAAGGCAGATAATTGCAAATAAGCACCACAAAATTCGCATCAAGTCACTCTGCATTTGGAACAGGAATGACATCCCATAAACATTCACCTAGAAAACCCACATTAAATGGCAGGATGCTGTGCTGCTGCTGTGGTGTGGTGCGCTAAGCTTCCAGCTGCTCCTCTTCCGATCCAGCTCTCAGCTACGCCCTGGGAAAGCTGTAGAAGACGGCCCAAGTGCCTGGGCCGCTGCACCCACTTGGAGATCTGGAGGAAGCCACTGGCTCCTGGCTTCAGATTGGCCTAGCTCCGGCCTCTGCAGCCATTTGGGGAGTGAAGCAGTAGATGGAAGACCTTTCTCTCTGTCTCTCACTCTCACTGTCTGTAACTCTACCTCTCAAATAAATAAATCAAAATATTTAAAAAAATAAAAAATACAGGATACTTTAAGGATATATCTTTTAAGTAAAATAGCTGTGAACTGTTCATATTGTCTGTTAAAGCAAGATATTTGGTATTCCACTTTAACAAGTTGAGTTATAAAATGCATTAATGTGTTGACATGACAATTCTGATAAACTCTGCTTATTCCTACGATTAATTCTCTCTCATAGTTTTTTTCCCTTATATTTTCCTTGTAATTCTGATGTGCCTCCATTTTCCTCCAGCTACAAACATTTATTAGCATCCATCTTTATGCCAAGCACTGTCATTAAAACACTGCTTTTATTCCCATGTATATCGCTGCTTACTGGTGGATTTCTGTGTTTAAGTTAACTCTGACTTCGTAATGTGGTAAATGCATTAGAAGAGAAATACCAGAGTGCTAGGACAAGAAGAGACAAAGGCTTACCTCAGCATGCCTATGAAGGCTGACGTGGTGGGAAGCCAGCTGCTCCCAGCCTTGTGCTCACGACACAGTAGATATTCAGGCTAGCAGATGGCCTTACACAATTTTCTACAATCTGGGAAAGCAGCCCTTATGAAAATGTCTCCTCAGGTTAGGGCAAAGATAAGAAAATACAGATTAACAAGTTGTTTTATGTGTGATTAATAGAGAACTTAAATGAATCAACAAAAAGATGTTTTAGTGGAATTGAGCACAATAGGCTTTCGTGTTTCAATCATTATCAGGCATTGTAATTAAAACTTGGAAATTCAAAAAAATTGGCTTCAATGGTTAGATACTGAATCAGATAAAATGAGCACATATTTTTAAACTCCCACTATATACAATACACTTTTTAAATATTTACTTATATATCTGAAACTTTGAGTTACAAAGAGCCAGACAAAGATAGAGACAGAGACCGAGAGTGATCTTGCATCCATTGAGGGTTCATTCCCCAAGTGGCCGCAACAAGTACTGGTTGAGTTAGGCCAAAGTCAGGAATCAGATTTATCTGGGTCTCCCATGTTGGCAGTCGTGGTCCAAGCACGTGGGTCAATTTCTGCTGCTTTCCTAGGCCATTAGCAGAGAGTTGGATCAGAGGTGGAGTAGCCTGGACATTAACACATGTCCACATGGGTTTCTAGCATAGCAGGCGGCAGGTTTACCCGCTACACCACAATACCGGCCCTTATAACACACTTTAAACATAGTTTGCATTTGCATTGAAAATCCCTCTCAAATGTGTGCTATCAAATCTATTTTTGCAATGAAAAACTAAAGTATTTGTGCTCTTTGGCAAATTGACTAAATAGGATATATGCTAAAACTAATTTACACCAAGATATTTTAATTTCAGAGCAGATTTTGTTTGTATTTTTATTTACTTCCCTCATATTTCTAAATTTACTATGTATGCTGAAAACAGCAGAAAAGCGTTCATGCAACTTACAGATGTCAGCTGAGAATACAAATATTTTGCAACATACTTTTTGCGTTTAAATTTTGCTCAGTAGAAAAGGGATAGATGGTATGCTATTGCCTGTGAAATTTCATTTTCACCTTGGCCCATGCTGAAAGAAGGAGTAGAAGCTAATTGCAAACCAGCAGAGAAGAGCGGTGAGAAATATGACTAGTATAATTTCGTCAAGAGATTTTAAGTAACCAAGTATTTTGGCAATGATCATAACAATTTCCTAAGCAGCCCTAAATGTCCTTTATGAACACATATGTGAGCCACAAAATAGAAAGGAGATTCATCCTTAGTGGAACGTGTCCTAGGAGATTGCATCTGGAGCTGACTTCTGCGTGGAAACACGTTGCAATAAACCTCACTGAGCTGGGGAGTATAAGAGGGCAAGCATCTCCCTAACATTGCCTAAGTCCAGCACTACATAAAATGTGCACATATGCAAACTATGAAAGACCATGGATTACTAGGAGTCAGTATCTTCAGTAAAACTAGACCAAGAATTCCTAGAGGCTAGTGGATACGTCTGGATGTGATCCTCATTGTGTAAATATCTTCTCTCATCTAAATCAGCAGGAGGAAATTCATTAAAGTATCAAGTGTAGGCAGCTCTGATGGGTGGCATGACACATGATTCTAATGTCTTCCTCATACTTCTCTGTGCTGCTCACAACCTTGCCAGTTCATTTTAAAAACACAATTCACAGCTATAACAGCAACAGCACACATATCTGAAGCCTTGCACCTCATGCTGTAGCGTGTCGGTCTGGGTATTGTGGGAGAGAGGTTTCATTTTCACATGAATTCGGGCATGTCGGCCTTACTTTGTAGAGACCTGGTTTTCTCAATCAAGGTAAATGCTGTGTGCATCTAAATATGCTCATGTATAATCCGTACTTTCCTAAGAAAATTTTCCCAACCACGTTGTTTTCCCAGACCTTGCCTTTTTCAACCTACAGTTTCCTGTAACTTTCCTTTCCCTAGCGTGTCATGCTAGTTCTACAACTGGATTTGTGAACACTGTATAGAAAATGCTTTCAGCCTCCACTCCTTCTCCCAACGTGGAGAAGGCTGCTTCTCTCTAACCTGCTTTTGGGATAGTTGCTTCTGCTTACTGCCTTGCAATTCTCTGGTGAGAGCACTTACTATATTTTGAATTTTTTTTCAATTTGAAGTAAAAACCTCATTTACCAGACTGTGAATTCCATGAGCCACTGCACACTCACACATATACACCTGGACACATATATATACACACATGCACACATATGTATACAGTTGCCCATTGATACTTGCAACAAATGGATTCTAGAATTCCACTGGATCCATACCCACACATGCTCAAGTCCTGCACATGAAATTTGTCATAATATCTGCATAGAACCTATCAACATCCTGTTGTATATCTTAAATTATGTCTAGATTGTGTAAAATACATAATACAATGTCAAAATAATGTAAATATTTGTTATAGGTACTGTATTATTTAGGAAATAATGAAAAGGACAAAAGTCTGTACATATTCAGTACAGATTTTTTTTCCTTTTCTAAATATTTTTCACCCATAGTTGAATAGACAATGCAGAACTCAGTGATATAAACAGCTGACTTCACACCCTCACCATCATTGTTATCCCCTGCATTTTTTATAATTGTCATCTGCAGTGTGATGAAGTATCTCAGTGTGTTTTGAGTTACATTTCTGAAATAATTAGTGATGTTGAGAAATTATATATATGTATATATAATTTTAGCGATTTTATTTCTTCTTTGGGAAAATTGAAGAAGGAAGAAATAAATGGAGAGATATCACATGCTCATGGGCTGGAAGGATATATTGTTACATATTATGTTAAACAGAATAATACGCATATTAAACTCTATCCCTATAAAAATTCCCATGCTAATCCTAAATTGTGTGTGGAACCACAGAAGTTCCAGTTTGCAAACAAATCTCAAAAACAAAAAAAAAGTTGAAGGTATCACATTTCCTGATTTCAAATTATATTATAAAACTACAGCAATCAAAATAAAACACAAACAAAACAAAATAAAAAAGGCATTTAAAACAATATAACAAAAACAGTTCAAATTAAGCATATACAGTTAACTAATTCCTGACAAGGCCACCACAAAGACACATGGGCACAAAATATTCTCTTCAATTAATGTTGTTGGGGAAAGTGCATATAAACAGGGCATGCAAGAGAGTGAATCTGGATCCTTGTCTTACACTATACACAAATCCAAGGCCAAATTACTTAAACAAGTAATCACAAGCCACAACCATGGAATTCCTGAGAGCAGAGGGAAATCACTTGTGATGTTGGACTTGACATTGACTTTTTCGATGTCACACCAGTTAGGAGGGATAAAAGCAAATAATAAACAAGTTGATTTATAGCAAAATGGAAAAGCTCTTTGCAGCAAATCAAGCAAATAAAATGAAAATGTAACTATTGATTTAGAGAAAGTCTTTGCAAAGCTTATATCTGATAAGGAGCTAATATCTAGAATATATAAGAAACTCACACAATAGCAAAAAGCACACAAAACTACATTAAAAGATCAAGAGACAGAATGTGTATTCTGATAGACAAAAAAATAATTTAGTGAAAACAAGACGCTTCCATAAAGCAAATAAACATGTTTAAATTTATGCGAGAGTGAAATCTCCACAAGAATATTCAAATGACCTGATTTGCAATGCTGTATATTGTCCAGAAGTCTGCAGATTTAGAATTATAAAAAATGAGTACATGTGTATTTAATATATTCTAGACGAATGGCTTAACAAAGTACTAGAAAGCTTGAATTTGCAGGCATATAAAGGAGAGAATGAGTAGGGAGGAAACACTCTGGAAGATGCAGACAATGATTTTATAGGGACTTCATTTTTTAAGGGCAATTTTGTTTTTCAATGATGTATTTATTGTGCGTATTTATGGGTTACAGGGTGATGTTTTGATACACCCATATATTATGCAATGGGTGTTTTGGAATTTCTGACGCCTAGGATTCAGATCTCAGGTAATGGGGGTTGCATAAGCAATTAGCCGACTTAATATCAATGTTGAAATCATGAGACCAAGACAAATAAATTTATTTATAACAACTGCCAAAAGCAAATTGTTCTATTAAGAAATAGAATCTTCCATAGATTTGAACACACACACACAAAAAATAAAATACATCACTATTATCTTGATTATTACTACCCTGTAATATGTTTTAAAATCTGGTAGTATGGTGAATCTGACATTGTTTTATATATATATATATATACACACACATATATACATACATAATTGGAAAATAAGATCAAGTATCTGTATTAATATATATGTATATATGTATATGTATATATATATATATATATATGTGAGTGTTTTAGCTATCGGGGCTTCTTGTGTTTCCATATGAATTTTGGAAAAGATTATTCTAGATCTGAGAAGACTAGCATTAGTATTTTGGTTTGAATCACATTGACTCTGTAAATTGCTTTGGATAGTATGGGCATTTTGATGATGTTGATTCTTCCTATCCACAAGCATGGAAAAATTTTAAACTTTTTTGTATATTCTTCTATTTCGCTCTTTATGTTTTCTAATTTTCATCATAGAGATCTTTTGTTTACTTAAGTAAACTTACTCTAAGGCATTTAATTTTTTTTTTCTTTTTTGCTATTGTGACCTGTAGTTCTTTCTCAGCCATGGCACTGTCTGTGTATATGAAGGCTATTGATTTTTGTGTTAATTTTATACTCTACCACTTTACCAAACTCTTTCATGAGTTCCAATATTCTTTTCATTTGACTATAAATAGAATCTTGTCATCTGCAAATAGGGATGATTTGACTTCATCCTTTACAATTTCTATCCCTTTTATTTCTTTTTCTTGCCTAATGGCTCTGGCTAAAACTTTGAGGGCTATATAGAATAGCAATGGTGAGAGTGGGCATCCCTGTCTGGTTCCAGATCTTAGTGGAAATGCTTCCAACTTTCCCTTTTTCAATAGGATGCTGACAGTGGATTTGTCATAAATTGCCTTGATTGTGTTGAGGAAAGCTTTCATCAGGAAACTATATTGTATCTGCTGACATAATCATATGATTTTTTTTTTGACAGGCAGAGTGGACAGTGAGAGAGAGAGACAGAGAGAAAGGTCTTCTTTGCCGTTGGTTCACCCTCCAATGGCTGCCGCAGCCGGCGCACCACACTGATCCGATGGCAGGAGCCAGGTGCTTATCCTGGTCTCCCACGGGGTGCAGGGCCTAAGCACTTGGGCCATCCTCCACTGCACTCCCGGGCCACAGCAGAGAGCTGGCCTGGAAGACGGGCAACCGGGACAGAATCCAGCGCCCCGACTGGGACTACAACCCGGTGTGCCGGCGCTGCAAGGTGAAGGATTAGCCTAGTGAGCCGCTGCACCGGCCATCATATGATTTTTATTCTTCAGTTAATGAACTGATGTTTCACTTTTAATGATGTCTATGATGACCCATCCCTGCATACCAGGGATATATCCCACTTGGTCTGTGTGAATAATCTTTCTGATGTGTTGTTGGATTCGGTTGGCTAGCATTTTGTGGAAGATGTGTGCATCCACGTTCATGAGGAATATTGTTCTATAGTTCTCTTTCTCTGTTGCATCTTTTTCTGGTTAGGAAATATGGTGACGCTGGCCTCCCTTGTCAACCAACTGACCTTTCAGTATCATCAACCATTTACTCTCCTTGACGTTCTGTTTCAATTGTCCTTTAAAATTAAACTTCAGATTTCAGTAAAATTGTAGTGTAAAGCCAGATATTCAGGGATTTAGTATAATAATTTAATGAATTCCCACCTCACTAAATAGCATGGTATTATGACAACACCATGCCTTCTAAACTCCATGCCTTCTAAATGATCTCTACAATTATCCAAAGCTTTCACTAGCCAAATTCTCATGCATACAGTTATCAGCAAATGATCACAATATTTACTTTGGAAAAAAATGTAAAATAGTAAATCATCCCAAATATTTTAATCTGTTTACAATGAGAGGAACCTCTCAGAGCTGTCCTTCCTTCCCTTCCTGGATAACCCACACCTATCCTGAACAAACTTTCCTCATTTGTCCCTAAGTTCAGCTTCTATCAAATTGATTCACTGTCTCTCCCATCTCTTACTCTCCTCACCTTTTTCTATTTGTCATGAACATCAAGTTTCTCATTTTTTCAGTCTCAAACTCTAAAATACTGAAAAGAATACAATCACTTTGGCTTAGCTTTCTGCTCTACCATCTTACATGGCTTGTCAATGTGTCTGCCCCATTGGTTACAGTCCTTTCATAGGAGCTATTTTTTTTTTCTGCTCTATAGGTGCTTCAACCTCCAAGCAAAATCCTGTTCTTATTATCCAAGGGAAGTCACTAAGTTCATCAAGAAAAACCTACCTATTGAAAACTAAGTGTTAGGTCACATCTGCTGCTCCTCCGCACGCGGAGGAGCCGCACCGGACCGGACGCTTGTTGTTCCCTTTTTTTTACAAGTCCTTTCTATAGTAAAGTAAGAATAAGTAAACAGCAAACTCCCAAAGCAAGAATGAGTAGAGAAAAGTGAGAAAGAACGAAGTAACGAACTTCCCCGCGAACTCTCCAACGCACTTTCCAACCAACCCACACCACCATGCCGTCTCTCTCCTCCTATATAGTCCTCTCCACCAATCCGTGCTCTGCTACCCACACGCCGAGTACGCTGCTCTCCTCCAATCAGGAGCAGGTCCCACAGTTTATTGGTTGAACTGGAGGCAGCTGTGTAGAAGCTGTTTCCCTTCTCAGCGCCATATTGTGGGAAAGCAGATGCATAGAATAAGTCTTAATTCCAGTAACAGTCTAGTCCGAGTTGCTCCCCACAACATCACAATGGTAAACGTGTTGATCAAGCACACCCTCACTGACTGGTTTCTTTGGACATTCTTGTGTGCCTCTTCCTATTATGAAGAACGCTCTCAAGGAGAGTTTTATGGGGTCACCTTTCTTCACCCACCATAAATGTTGAGAATGCCCCATTGCTCCTGTCTTTGTATCTCATGTGAGATTATGATTCATTAAGAATATGAATACATTTCCATCTCTATCTTTCATTGGCATTAACAATTCCAGGAACCCTGAAATGATATAAAACAAAATGAAAAACAGCTAAAGTCTGGCTTTTAAATAGAGTGAAACAAAGAGACAAAGATTGAGAAAGAAAGTGTTAGTTTCTAAGAGGCATGGGTTTGGTGAATGCTTAAGTTCAAGTTCTAAAATGACAAACGGGGGATGTGTTTAGATTACTATTACAGAAACTGTTTAAGATGTTTGGATCCCAAATCTGAGTACCTGGCTTTGATACCTGCTCTTGGCTCTACATTCCAGCTAATGCAGACCCTGGGATGCAGCAGTGAGGGCTCAAGCAGTTGTGTCCCTGCTACCCACATGGGAGACCCCGACTGAGTTTCCAGTTTCTGGCTTCCATCCGCTTTAGTCCCAGCTATTGGAGGCATCTGGGAAGTGAACCTGTGGATGGTAGAACTCTTTCTTTTGAATAAAGCAAAATCCACAAATAGTAAAAAATGTAAATACTAATGGCTGAATGAAGTGACTTATTTCATTCAAAGCTATGTACTGAGTCTGAAGTGCACATAGTGTTAGACCCTGTTCTACGGAGCATTGAGTGCAGCACATATATAAGTTTATATTAAATTTATGTGTGTATTCATTAATGTAAATTTAATAAAAATACTATGTGAAAGTCACAACACGGCCAGTGCCACGGCTCACTAGGCTAATCCTCTGCCTCGCACACCAGGTTCTAGTCCCGGTCGGGGCGCCAGATTCTGTCCCGGTTGCCCCTCTTCCAGGCCAGCTCTCTGCTGTGGCCAGGGAGTGCAGTGGAGGATGGCCCAAGTGCTTGGGCCCTGCACCCCATGGGAGACCAGGATAAGTACCTGGCTCCTGCCATCGGATCAGCGCGGTGCGCCGGCCGCAGTGCGCCAGCCATGGCAGCCATTGGAGGGTGAACCAACGGAAAAAGGAAGACCTTTCTCTCTGTCTCTCTCTCTCACTGTCCACTCTGCCTGTCAAAAGAAAAAGAAAAAAGAAAGTCACAACACAAAAAGTGTGAATGTAGAGTGATATTTTTCAAAGAATTGTTTTGTTGTTGAGCTAAGGAAAAAATAAACCATAAATTAACACACCAAACACACAAAGATGTACATAATTGGAAAATAAGATCAAGTATCTGTATTAAAATGTTGACTTCTGAGACACGGGGAAAAAACTCTAGGTACGAGCTGGTCAAAAATATTCTTTGCTAGGAATTTACATTTATATTTGAAAGGTAAGAAGGAAAAAGAAAATAGGTGGTAAGTAGAGAGGAGATGCTCTCTCCAGGCAGAAACAAAACCACAGATGTTCTGTGCCTTTAGGTGGGAGCCAGAGGACAGAAACAGGATGAGGGTCAGTGTAGCAGAGCATGTAATTAAAAGGAGTAGCTCAGATGGATTTGGGAGGTAGAAATTGAGATGAAAGAGCTCATTAGAGATCTCGTAGGCCATCCATACATGTTTCTGAGGAATGGAGAGGTATAAGCACGTATTTACCTAGTATTTATTGCTTATTTATGTATATCAAATACTTTCTAGGAGTTGGGGGTGAAATTTTCTGATCCAAGGAGTTAATTGAATAAATAAGCTAATTATATAGTGTGAGAGAAAGTAATAACGAACCTTGTGGAAATAAGAGAAAGAAGTAGGTCTGACTGGTTGAAGAGTAGACATGGATTGAAACCTTCAGTGGGGAAAGAACAAACAGTTGAAATAATTATTTTTTTGCTTGTTAGGATGCTTACCCCTACTGATTTTTAAGGAAGTATATGCTAATGTAAACATAAATTATCTGCTTCCTAATTTCTACTCATTGGACTTCTCCATTTACAGGTATTTTATTCTTCACATGGAGTCATCGTCAAGAACTTCCTTTACTTTTATAAATGTTTTTGAAGTGTCATCTTCCCATTTTTCTTGTTTTTGATTGTAATATATCTTAGGATCTGTCCACTGCAGAACATATATATCTCTTTCTCATTCTCATTCTTTTTGACTGTCAGAGAACTCTGTATTATGAATGGATTTTACTTTGCCAGTTTCAATATTTTAGGCACTTTCATAATTCTATTTAAAAATAAACATGTCAATAAAATTATAAGAAAAGAGTTGCGGGCTGGCGCCATGGCTCACTAGGCTAATCCTCCGCCTTGTGGCGCCAGAGACACCGGGTTCTAGTCCCGGTTGGGGCACCAGATTCTGTCCCAGTTGCCCCTCTTCCAGGCCAGCTCTCTGCTATGGCCAGGGAGTGCAGTGGAGGATGGCCCAAGTGCTTGGGCCCTGCACCCCATGGGAGACCAGGATAAGTACCTGGCTCCTGCCATTGGATCAGCATGGTGTGCTGGCCGCAGCACGCCAGCCGCAGTGGCCATTGGAGGGTGAACCAATGGCAAAGGAAGACCTTTCTCTCTGTCTCTGTCTCACTGTCCACTCTGCCTGTCAAAAAAAAAAAAAAAAAAAAAAGAGTTGCTTGCCTATCATTTCAAGACATGTATCTCTGTACAAACGGGAATTTAGGTAGGTGAAAAATGATTTCCACTGCATTTGGATAAAAATTCCAGTCTGCTCTTCCAAAGGGCAGTATCCCTTCATAGTTAGGCAACACAGTATGAGGTCAGCTTCTTACTCACAGCAGCATTTTCTGATAATCTCTGAGTTTTTGTGATTGTCCAATATGACAAAAGTGGTATCTCATCCTTGTTTTTATTAACCTTTTTTGAATTGTGAGGTTATTTTGTCACTGTTATTAGCACATGCACTCATTTTCACATTGTCTCTTTCCTTGCTGCACTGTAATCTCTTGGTCTATGAGGTACACTGACTTTTTTCAAATACTTTGAAATGATTTTCTTTTCTTTTTTTTTACTTATCATGCATGTATCTTCCTAAACCACATGTTTTTTTTTTAGGTTAGTCAAAATCATTTTTCCCCATATGAGTTCTTGATTTTTGACATCTTATGGGTTTTGCTTAGAAAGATTTTCCCATTCCATGCTTATAAAATATTCAATAATCATATCTTGTTATGTGGATTAATTTTTCATGGTTCAATCATGAAATTCATTTGGACTTTTGAAATTTAGGCAAATAAGCATTCTTATTTTTCTTTGGATATTAATCATTTATTGTAACCATTTTGTTAAATAACCCATTTTGTTAGTTATTTAAAATGCTAGCAACTTTTATAAAACAACATTACATTGCACTTTTATGCATGATGATTTTAGCCTAAGCTCATATTATTTTAATTCATGTACCTTTATGATATTCCTTTTAAAATGAAGACAGGCTTGTAATCTTTCATGTCCCTTTTCATAATAATTTTTACCTTTCTGCATGTCTTGTTTCAGGGATTTTTTAGATCACATAAAAGACATTTTTGTTATTTTTGACTGACACTGTGTTGAGATAGTACATTGCAGAAAGAATAAACATCTCTAGAATGTTTTAAGTCTTTTCCATAAAAATATTGTTTATGCTTTTACTATTGATGTTATAAATAGAATCCTTTCTATTATTTTATTTTATTCTTTATTTTCTAATTTCAATGAATAAATTTCTTCAGATAAGTATAGCACATTTACATTTACCTTATAGACATATTAAATCAATTCATTTTTTCTAAAATAACTATATACCATTTCCTTCTCTAGTAAATAGGCTACACATTCATAATGGATAGCTTTAATAATAGCCATTTAATCTGAAGATGAAAGTTGAGTACATTCTATTCTGAATGCTCACAAACTCACTACATATTGAAAAAAAAAAAAAACAAAGAAAATTACCCATCTTATCTAAACTACTGAGATACTGATTGATTATCTTAAATGCCATTACTTTGTATGTGTGTAGAAATATGGAAGTTATTCCAGCTTCATATACCAAATACCTTAGAAATTGAACTGAGGAACTCAAATGATCTTTGGTCATTTACCTTGAATTTTATTTTCGATCAGAAAGAGAAGCGTGCACTGATCTTTTGTTCTCCCTGATATGTTTCATCCTCCATCACTAGCATCACTGGAAAAGTGAACACTGTAGTGTCCTTGTCTGATGGACCGTATAACGTGGCTGACCCTAGACTGCATCATTTTCAGCCTGGTGGTGTCATCACTAAGCGGAAGTGACAGGTTCACATAATTTGGCTACTCCTTGGCATGAATCAGGGAACTTCTGCCTTGAGGAAGGACTTAATGTCCAGGTCCCTAACTTGATAAATCGAGGCCACTGAGACTCAGAGGTATTAACAATCTTTTCAAAGCACATGCCAATCTAAAGATCATTAGACTTTGTTGAAAACTTTATATCTAGAGTATGATCTATTAAATCATTCTAGAAAAAGAAGGACTGGATATCTACCAACAACTTAAGATGCTATGTTAATACCTCAGCTCTTATTGAGATAACAAAATATAGTTACATACAAATTTCACATATATGTGTGCAAAAATTATAAATGGTTATCACATAAAGTTCTGCTATCAAAAGTGGACAATGACGCTGATTGCTTTCCTAATTTTTTAATTTACTTATATTTATTTTATATGAAAGAGACAGGTGGAGAGAAACTGTCTGTGTTTTCACTCTCCAAATATATTAATTTAAATTTTTGAAATGTCATATTAATTAAAACTATTTTGATTAGAATTTTATAATGAAAGCAGTATAATCTTAAATACTTATTCTGTTAGGAATATCATTAGAGTGGCTACTTTAAGTAAGAACTATTGGAATGCTAATAAAGGTAACTCCCATCAAGGGAGTTATCAAAGTATTATGTGGGTATTGATAAATGAAATGGCTTTCAATTATTCTAGAATGTTTCCTGACAGATATTGAGTTACAATCATGCTGGGTCCCAGATGATAAAAATTAGAATTTCTACTGAAGAGTTATGTGAAGCATTGTAATATCCCCTTCCAGGATTAGATAACCTATTCATTTATTTTCTTTTAATCATCTGAGTCAAATGCTCCAGAGAACATTTTGCCAAGATGTCCTTTTGACAGTTTAATTTGCATTATCCTGAAGGCATGTCTTAATAACAACAACAACAACAAAACACACTTTCTATCTTATGTCTGGTAATAATCTCTCAATTTTTCTAATTAGTTTTCTGATATTACAGAGAAATAGCAGAGAAGTTATGGAACATAAACATTTGGTGTCATTCTTCAGGAACAAATAATCTCTATTATAATATATCATTTCCAATTCCACAGAAATGTATGTTATCTACAATTTTGATTTGTTTGAATTATTATTAATGTTAAAGTGTGTTAAATATTATTTTTATAATTAAGGATATCTTTGTTCACTACCAAGTTGCTTATCTCATGTATATATTTTCTAGATTTTTGTTTCTTAGGTGAGATTTTAATACATTACTCAGTTTTCAGCTTTGTTTTTAAAACATATAATATTTTGAATATCATTTCATCCTATCTATTCTTTTGTTTATAGGCTGCTTAACATTTCTAAGGAATAAATACATCACAACCCTCTTTGTGACACAGGAATATTATATCTACCCAGTTATTTATCATCTGTCTGTCTTCATGTCATCTATCTCTCTTTAGATGTTGCCATAGTGACCACAGAAACAAAGCAATTCTGAGGAAACGTCTTTGAAAAAAATGGCTTTAGAGTATGGAACCACACCCGTGCCCTAAGCTCTAAGTTGACAGGGACACTGTTAGTTAAACTCACTATTAGTGCAGCAGTGCCTGGGTGCATAAGAGAAGGAAGTACATAATGGTTACAAGAGCGAATTCTGCAGTTGATTCCATAATAGTATGGATTATTTTTTCTGCTGTGCCTCTGTTCATTCATATTTAGCAATGGGGAGAACAGAATTCTAATTAGGGATGAATTAGTTTGTGCATAAGTTGATGCATCAAAGTGGTTGTGACAAAAATGGATTCGAAACATGTTTACTTTGGTACAAATTTATTGAAAGCCATGTAGTTTTTATTCATAATATGCTTTTGCCATGAACTTTTTGAAGATCTCTATATAATGCTCCTTGATCAGTGATTTCTCGTTTTAAATCTTCATAAGATGTTTGCACAAAGAATGTATTGAGTGACTGAGTCTCACTCAAAATCAAACTTTTTCCCTCCTATAACCCTGCAGCAAATAATTGATTTATATAATCTTAATATTGTACTATATATATATATATATATTTAGTATATATAATGTGTTCTTATAATAATATGTATTAATTGAATATGTATTAGTTGTTCTGGCGGCCTCTTATCTCTTTTAGTAATCAATAATAGATTCTCAATCAGATAATCACAGGAGACATTTTTACTTCATATCAGAGAAGACTGATGGTGAAAAGTTGGGAACATTGGTTTGAGATGCACAATTCAAGGTTTCAATTCTAGCAGTTTAAATCACCACATATGTCCACATGGAACTACCTTTTCAGGCTAGGATTGTTGATCTAAACCCCCAGTTTCCTCAAAGAGGGAAGTAATAAGTTCAGAACATCAAAAAAGTTGTGTTCAATGCATCTGTTGAGTTCAAAAGACATATCTAAGCATTGCTAAATTCTACTAGATATCCTCATGTAATTCACTGAGTAGTTCCGGTTAACACAGTTTAGAATTAATCACTAACAGACACTGGAGTAGCATGGTGAACATGCTGCAGATTTTCCATCGGTTGCATCCGGTTTCTTTGCTCGTTCTATCAACTGCAAGATTGTCAGTTAATTGTTTAAAGGGGTGGGGTGAACATCTGGCCAATGAGCCATATAAACCCTGTGAAATCATTTGGTCTGGCACTGCCAAAGCAACCGCAGGTGGGACTCAATATTCAATGGATCTATAACTGGCTAATTTTTAAGTTGATAATTTTTTATGGCTCACTAATGATGTTATAAATATCTAAATGGCCCTTGGCAGTAAAAAGGTACTCCATCCCTTGTCCTGAATTTTAATCATCTGTGAAACACTGTTCTATAATGTTTACTTCAGCATTGTGAAGACAAAAGAGAAAATACATGTAAATTTTACATTTCAGTGTCCAAAACAATAGTGGTGAAAAACAATAGCTAATTAGACCAGTGATTTTGGTGTCTAGAGTTCAATTTAGTGTGAAGTTTTTCTTTCACATTCCCCAGTTGTTTGAAGTTCCAACCGTATCACTACAGAATTCCTCATCAGAGCACACATGTGACTTTAAATTGAGAAGAAATTTGAAGAAATTTCAGCTTAACTGAAATCATATCAAATCAGTGGCTAGTAGTGTAAAAAAAGATTTGTAATTCAGAAGCATGAGAAAATTCAACAGAATATTGTGTTTCTAGAGCATACTAATAAATATGTATATCTTTTTGATATCTAAATACTGAGTAGTCATGAGATAATATACAAAAATATTTGTGTACTGAAGATTCATGTCAGGAATTTTCAAAAAAGCTCATTTGAAAAAGTCTGTAAGCAACTTGAGCAATTAGGAATATAAAATTAAAGAAAGGATTTTCTTCATTTAATTCTCAATTATAGACTTTAGAAATATTGGCTATTTACAAACTGGTTTGTTACATAGGTGTTATATCTGTGTTTCCAAAATGTATACCAATTTTTCTTGAATATTCAAGAACAAAAGTTCACATTGGTAAAAGTTGCACATTAGCCCATTCAATTTTAAACAGATTCATTTTACATAAAGGTATCTTTTAAGTGGTGTTTGTATATATGCCAGAAAGCTGTGATTCTTCATGTTTTCATCTCAACACTTCAAATTTGATTTCATTTTTGAGTTGATAATATATGATAATTAATATAATTAATAAGAATACATAAAACAAGACTGGAAAAGCCTGTTCCGTGACATGGATCTGAGAGAACCATGAATTCACGTGCATCGTGTGCTGTGTTGGCTGAGACATCTCCCTGTTCCGTGACATGGATCTTAGAGAACCATGAATTCACGTGCATCGTGTGCTGTGTTGGCTGAGACGTCTCCCTGTTCCGTGACATGGATCTGAGAGAACCATGAATTCACGTGCATCGTGTGCTGTGTTGGCTGAGACGTCTCCCTGTTCCGTGACATGGATCTGAGAGAACCATGAATTCATGTGGATCATGTACTGTGTTGGCTGAGATGTCTCCCTGTTCCGTGACATGGATCTGAGAGAACCATGAATTCACGCGCATCGTGTGCTGTGTTGGCTGAGACGTCTCCCTGTTCCGTGACATGGATCTGAAAGAACCATGAATTCACGTACATTGTGTACTGTGTTGGTTGAGACGTCTCTCTGTTCTGTGACATGGATCTGAGAGAACCATGAATTCATGTGGATCGTGTGCTGTGTTGGCTGAGACGTCTCCCTGCATCATTTCCTTTCCTCTCACACTGTGTTCAACAGGTATTGGGTGCTCTTTAAAATAACAATACTGCCATTTTCCAAGGTCTATCATGTGCTGGCAATTCTAATTCTTGGTAAAAATTGTGAGAATAAATTTCCAAGTGTCCACTGCATATAACAGACCAGAAAGCCAGTAAATATTAATAAATTTGAATTAAGCATTCATCTTTACATCTGTGACATTAAGAACAACAACAATAATAACCAAAGACACAAAATAACACCAAAGACAACCACCATCAATGAATCCCCACTATGGGCAAAGCACTTTAAAGCAATTTTCCTTAAAACTCACATGAACTATTGGGGTTAATATTGTTGATATTAGTTTTGGACCTCAAGAAGCTCAATTTCTTATGCAAGATAACATAATCTGTAACCAGTATCAGAGGCCAGAATATATCCAGCCACATAATTAAAACATGTATTTCTCTTGTAATATCATACTAAATCCTGCATTTGTTTACAATATTTGCACATTTTAACAAATGAGAAAAAAAAAGTTTTATAAAAGATAAGCAATAGTTTCAACAAGTCAAAAGTAGAATTTGCATCTAATACTCTCTGATGATAATGCAGAGTTTATGGGATGACATAACCCAGTGTGCCCAGACAGGATAGAGAAAATCAGGCCTTTCCATCAGACACCTCTAGTTAAGCAATAAGTGGTTATCAACAGACTTAAATTTGTGAGGAAAAAAATGGAAGAAAATATAAGGAGATACAATGTATTTTGAAAACAGAACTACACACCATATAACCTGACTTCCTGCTGTGGCAGGTACTTGCAGTGCTACAGAATCTGTAGCGGAGTGAGCACTTCCTGAGGCAGAGTAGTTTCTCTAAACGCCATCTCCTGTAGACCCAGCTCTCCAGGTCCTGCCTCACAGCTCCTGCTTCCTATAACCCTAAAGCCTCCTGAACCCCCTGCCTCACACCGACTATACTGCAGCACTTTTCTAGGCTTGTTCGGTGTTTGACCTTGAGAAAGGAACTTGACTTCTTAGACCTTAAAATCTTGGTATTTTCGTAATTGACATCGCCCTCAATAATAATCCACTTGAGGAAATTAACTACCTGTGGAACATTTAAAGTCATAACTGGGTCATGTTTTTAAAAGATCGTGACAGTCACTGGGGCATGTAGCAGGAGAATAATTATGTAATACAGAAAAGAAGAACAAACGTAAAATTCAGGGAAAGGACGTCCGAGATTTATAGGTAGAATTAGCGATCTCTGTTTATAAAATGTTAATAGTGTACTAGACATTGCTGCAAAATTTCTCTGTGCTTCAACCCCAGCAAAAGAGTTAAAAACAGAGCTGTCATTTTCCCATTCAATTGTTTTTTATAGCTGTTGTCCATATCTCCAATAAACTAGGATCATTTTGCTTTTTGCTTTTAACCTTCTTATCAGGTGAAGCATTGTGCCTTTGTTCTGTAATGTGTATTTAAAATATTGACTCTCAAACACTGAAAGATATGGGGCCTGTGCCGTGGCTCACTTGGTTAATCCTCTGCTTGTGGCGCCGGCATCCCTTATGGCTGCCTAGTTCTAGTCCCGGTTGCTCCTCTTCCAGTCAAGCTCTGCTGTGGCCAGGGAGGGCAGTGAAGGATGGCCCAAGTGCTTGGGCCCCTGTGCCCGCATGAGAAACCAGGAGGAAGCACCTGGATCCTGGCTTCGAATCAGTGCAGTGCCGGCCTTAGCTTCCATTTGGGGAGTGAACCAACGGAAGGAGGACCTTTCTCTCTGTCTCTCTCTCTATCTATAACTCTACCTGCCAAGTAAATTAAAAAAAAAAAAAAGGAAAAAAAAAACCTGAAAAGATAGAAAGAAAGAGAGAAGGAAGTTAGATGGGAGGGAGAGAGGGGGAAGGAGAGAGGGGAGAAGGAAATAGCATTATGTCCTTAGAATTGTATCAACAAAACACCTTGAATCTTTTAAAAACTAAGTAAAAATTAAAAAAGAAGGCTATCATTATTTTATTGTAAAAATTAAATCTACATTCAATTTATTTGAAAAGCAGAGAGGCAGACATCCAGGAATTGTTGGACAGACCTGGAGCTCAGTCTGGTTCTCCCTTGTACATGACAGGCACCCAGCACTTGAGTCATCGTCTGCTGCCTCCCAGGATGAGTGGAAGGAAGTTAAATGGAAAGATGAGGAGCTGGGACTCAAACCACGCACCCAGACACGGGACGCAAGCACACCACGACCTAACTGATGTTCCACATGTCTGCCCTGCTGTTGGTCTGCAGCCTTGTAGAACACACACCACACACACTCTTCTCAAATGTATTGATTGAGGAACCAGAATGGATAATGCTTCTCAATATTTCTACAAAGAATACCACAAAACACCAGAGTTTAAATTGTAAGTGCAAAAGCATGATATAATAATACTCTAAGAGTATAACTGCTGGAATAAAAGTACTAAAGTACCTCTTCCAGTTTATGCTTCAGTTGCCATGCCTCACGAACCTGACAAGAAGATGCGGAGTGGACTTCCTCGGGGCACTGATGGATAATCTGAGGATTCAGTTAGGTGTTATCTGAGTTCTATGATTATTTATCTTCATAAATGAGAAAGCAATATGGACAACATATTAATCAGTTATTTGCATGAAGAGCAATCTAATATACTGAATTCTCAAAAGACCTTTAGCATTTTTTATATATTTCAGTGAATAAAATTTCTTTTAAATATAGAACATGGCAGATTGGTAATACAATTGTAATACCTTGCTTACTATTGTACAATCTTTTAAAATATTTTCCTAGTCCATGAAACTGTCAAAAAAAATCTTACTATTGAGGCAAAGTATTGGAAAAGCAATTAAAATGTGACATGTTATAAATAGAAGTGTACACTTTTATGAACATGTCAAATTTAATATTCATATAATATACCAGTTCAGGAAAGTGTTGTCAAATATGACATCCAGTTCTTTTCTCCTTGGTAAAGCTAAATCTTGTGAATTACATGGGATGATATATGTCTAGAAATTTTTATATCATATATACATAAGTTTGCCATTAATCCCAGCCACTGAATTAAAGATCATAATGCCAGTTTACACACACACACACACACACACACACACAATCTCCCAACAGTGATCATTCACTCATTCCACCTTCTAATAATGAACATTGCATATTGCCAGTTTAGTTTATTCAATCTTAATACTTACCTTACTTACATGTTAAACTATGGTTTAGACATTCGGGGCTTGAATTTCAGAGTTTGAAATAATGCAAATACTACTTGTAGGTGATGTGAGTCTTTTTATATGATATATTTCACTTCAAGATTGATACAGAGTTCAGGTGGTGTTTATTGTGGCCCATGAGGACATTTAATACAAACACATCGTCTGCCTCTGGCAGCCCTTAATAAAAATCACGGTGTATCTTTTCACTCTTAACCAAACCCTTCCCAGCCTTCCACAACCGAGTGATTCCCATGTGCTTGAACGCGGTAACTTCCGAATCCCTTAGGGACATGTCCATTCCTGCCGTGATGCTGTTCTTTCTAGACATAAAGGACTTCTGACCAGGGTCTCTCTCCAGATGTGGCAGCTGCAATTTTCAAATAGGCTCAAGAGCAGAGCAATGCTAAAGGGGCTGATGTTACACGCTTCACAACTCTACTTACTGAGCCACGTATGTAACAAGTAGTCCTTATTTGCCTGATTTTGCCACTTTCTGAGCTCTGTGTTGCCACAGGTACCACTACTTCAGTGGTCTGACCCTTTCCCCCAGGAGTTCACAGTGAGCTGAGGTAAAAGATGTCTGACAACTGTGAGAAAACTTACTTCCGTTGTCTCTCCTGTCTTCACTGTTTCCGTCTCCTGTGTTTCTGCTCGGTCTTCCTCTGCACCAATTGTTGAAATTGTGTTGGATGAGCTGTAGTTGTACAGGGTTCAGGGCTAAGCTCTGAGTAAACATTCATCTCTCTCGCATTCACTGGTTGTTCAAATTCTGGAGCTGGCACCCCACTTATCAAATACCAAAGCATGATAGTATTTTAATTGCTAGTGTTAAGTGGATATATACATATTCAATTTGAAATTGCATATTCCTATAGGTATTGGCAAATTGGTATTATTTGAAAATGGCATAACATTAATTTCATCCAGCTACTTGATAGATATTTTTGCTAAGAGGGATTTCTTTTCTCTCCTTAATGTATAAACCTGGTTCATGAGTGGCATTAGTGCACTCAGCATTTCTGCTCTTTCACAAATATGCTGATGTGTAGCAGAATTTCAAGATAAACTTTGCTTTTGCTCTAAGGTCATTTAGATTTCAGTGATTAAAAATGCTCAAGGATGCACTGCAGATTAATCTTGGGAGAGGCATAGATTGACTGACCTCTCTTGAAATTAAACATAATTTTAAAAGCCATATCATTTTAAAAAGTGGTTTTATTAAAAATGCGTGCACCCTAAAAACATTTTTCACTTCATTACTTTTATATATATTTCCTGTTTCTATCTAACACATTATGTGCCCTACAAAACAGAGCATTGATAAATGTATTCCAGCTGAAATTATTTCAATAACAGTAACAAGAAAAAACAATATTCTCCATCAATGATTCCTTCTCTAAAATTCAAAACATGCTTTGGTGACAGTTTTACCAACAAAAATGTATTAGAATATATTGTATTAATCTATTAATAAATTATTGTAGCAAGATCACCAGATAAGGAGGAGTGTGATTTTTTAATATATTTCTTTTTTTTTTTATTTTGACAGGTAGAGTTTAGACAGTGAGAGAGAGAGACAGAGAGAAAGGTCTTCCTTTCATTGGTTCACCCCCAAATGGCTGGTATGGCCAGCATTGAGCAGATCTGAAGCCAGGAGCCAGATGCCTCCTCCTGGTCTCCCACAGGGGTGCAGGGGCCCAAGCACCTGGGCCATCCTCCACAGCAGAGAGCTGGACTGGAAGAGGAGCAACAGGGACTAGAATCTGGTGCCCAAATGAGATGCTGGTGCCGCAGACGGAGGAGTAACCAAATGAGCCACAGCACCGGCCCCGAGGAGTGTGATTTTAATCTAATATATTGTGCATATGCTTAAGCTCCCAACTCAATATTTTTTAGTGAAATCAAAATGTACAAAAGGTGCATCCTGGGTTTGCATTGTAAAGGAAAATGTTCTTTTGACATTTGCTAACTAATCAAAGTGTATATATATATATATATATAATCAAAGTATATATGTAAATATATAATATATATCTTTTTCATATATATATATATGAAAGTGAGAGAGAGTTTGAGGTTAGAAGTGTCTGACACTTCAGACCTGACCAATAATTGCTCTCCAGACTTTCTTGGGAACAGTAAATACATAGAATGACTCTTATGCTACTTTATTCATGTGTTGGATGGAACTCTTTAGATAAAGAAATTCCATAGGATGCTCTTAAGTTTGCTATCTCTAATATCTGCACGTGCAAGATGAAAGTAAACAGTTCCTAAAATGTCCCCATACTTTTAGAAAAGTACAGGCACTTCAGTGTGACTGTGGTGGTGGCTGTTTCTTTACCAGCGACCATTTGGATATTTTCGCTTGTATGTTTCATGTGGAAGATTTTGATGGGAAGATGTCAGGATTGCCATCAAACGGGTGAGAAATAGAGTTCACACACGCAGAATGCCTGTGAACCATTAACAAGCCATTGTATGGAAACTGCCCTTGTATCTGCTTGAGTTGACTATCTGTTCAGTTATCCATGTTGATGAGAAAGAAACAACCTGTGAAAGTAGGCGATGCTTGCTTTAGTAAAATTTCTGCTGATTAGGGGAAATCTGGTGGAACTGTTGAACTTCGTTCTGATCTTTGTCTCTTCATTTGTGAAGTCAGTACAGAACATAAACGTCATGGTCTTAATGGAGGAGTTACATAAATGCATGCATAGGCTGAATGTAAAATCGCTTACAAGATGTAGCATACTTTCTCCTTTCCCATAATCCTTCCTGTTCCCCATCTGGTGAGTCTACTTCTTTCCAGCACTGTTGGACTTGTCCTCCTGTGTGGGGCATCCTGATGTCCCTAAGGTCTCCTCGGTGTGTGATGGTCAGAAGTTCCATTTCTTCAAGGTCTCAGTCACATTCCAGCCACTGATTCTCAGGAGCTATATAATCCTGTATGGCAGATGACCTGGCTTTCAGAACCCTGAAAGTCTATATCATGTGTTACTGGCAGGGCCTTGCCATAAACTCCACAAGCCATTTCCTTCCCATCTGCTTCCCTAAGTACAAATATTCTGAAGAATGTAGGCCAAAAGGAAGAGTTAATTGCATCTCAGCCTGGAGCTACTACTGAGCCCCTTGCTGACTTGGATCCCATTGAGAAATAGGCAATGTTGTCCATCACTGCTCTCACTTGGTGTGGATGGGAACAGTATAGCAAAGTAAGATAGATGCTCCATCCAGGAAGTGAAGTAACAGCCATCATAGCCATTTCTTCTGATGAGATAATTAGACTATTTCCCATCCTGTGGATCCAGTGTAGTCACCAGGAATCTAGCACTTCCAATAAAGGCAGTTCCATCACCATAACTTAGTTTTTGCTTTCGTAGTTTCTGGAATCTCATGTTGGGGAGCCACGCAGTATTTTTATGTGCCCAGGTCTTTCACTCAGAAACCATTTCATGTGTCTCTGTGTTTGCAGGATCAACCGTTTATTTCTGTGTATTTAGCTCACTGAATGAACATAGCACAGTGTTTTTTGTTCTTTTATTGTTGATAAACATTAGAGCTCAATTTCTCTCATATAAGAGGTTAATTTCTGTTTCAGGGGATGCCATTATGATATTTTTGAAAAATTGCCAAAAATTTTCCAAAGTATATAACCCATTATATATCAAATGAGTTTAACCTTAAGACATATTTATTTATTCATTAGAATATTCCTGCATTTTTTGGTTTAAAAGATGGAGAGACAGAGATAGATTCTCTGTCTGATTCACTCCCCAAATGACCACAACAGTCAGGGATGTACCAGGCTGAAGCCTAGGAGAAGCTTGATCTCCCACATGCTTTGCAGGAACCAAAGTATTTTAGTCATCATCTGTTGTCTTCTAGGTGCATTAGCAAGACGCTGGATGAGCAGAGGAGCTACACTCAAGCCAGGCCTCTGATGTGTGATGTGGGAACACAAATTGCCAGGTTAAGCTGCTGCACCGTGATACCAGCCCTGGGTTCCACCATTTTACACTCAGAAGCCACACAGAGAACTTGTCAGTCCAAACTTCACCAGCTGCCACTCATCACTTGGACAATTTCTGCATCCTCTTTTGTGAAGTGTATGCAAATCTTTGCAATTATTACTTATTTGAATGGGTTTATTATACATTCTTTTTATTTATATATACATATATATGTAGTCATATGTATGCTCTTATATGTGCAAGCCATTTTCACAAAATATATGTTACAAATACTTTTCCCTGGACAGTAGGTTGCTTTTAATTTTTTATTTAACTTACACAGCTACATGGAAGACAGGGATTGAATACATGGATCCAGGCTTTAGCCTGGCTCAGCCAGGGCTCTTGTGAGCATTTTGGTACTCAACCAGTGGATAGGATAGAAATTTTATCTCTTAATTTCTCTCTCTCTCTCTCTCTCTCTCTCTCTCTCTCTCTCTTTATCCCTCTCTGTGTGTGTGTATATGTGTGTATCTGCCTTTCAAATAAATAAATAAATTTAAAAGGATAAGCCTATTTTCTACAAATAAAGCTCAACTTACCACAATTTGGAAAGCAATTAAAGACATTTAAAATGTAAAAGAAAAATATTTATTTGTAGAAAATGTGATTTTCTATATAGAAAATTCAATGCAATATAAGTAATCCAATAGTAATAATAAGTGCATTTGTCCGTGAATTGGATTCATTACCAATGAGAAATCTCAGCCTTTTTAACATTTGTGTGGGAACAGATAGGGACAAGTTTACTGTATTTCAGCTCTACCTTTTGCCCTTGGCTGGCCTTTCCAGTTACGGCTAGTCATGGACCCTTCATCACCAGCTGCAAATGATCCAGCTGCAAAATGTTATTCCAGAGTCCACATATTTTGGCCACTCCTGGGATGAAATGTCTCCAGATTTGCTTTTGATGTTTTAATAGGTTTGCAAGGGAGTGTTCTGAGATTAATATCTGTGGATGGAAGGGAAACAGAAAGACTGATCAGAAGTGGGGCTGCAGCATAGATGTGGCCCCCAGGCCGGCTGTCTCCTCAGGGAATGCTACAGTTGGGAGGAGGCTCTAGAGTCAACTACCTTGAGTGTGGAGTGTGGGTGCTTGCAAGGCGATTTTGGTTCAAAATTGTAAGAGGGACTATGCTCTCTGTAGCTGAGGAAGATCCTTTGAATCACTGCACCAGGAGGATGTTCTGATTAGGGAAATGCAAGTGAATCCTTCTTTCCTGGTGAGGAATCTATAGGAGGCATTGCACCATTCTTAGGAAGCATCAAAATAACTGCTCAAATAATGTAGCAAAACTTACTTCCAATAATTCAGAGCTCTCTTAGAGTCATTTGGTATTCAACTGCACTCATATCATAGTCTCATTTCCAATCTAGTGTACTATGATACAGTGAGATTCTGAATTTCAAAAGTTGAAATTTTGCCAGCTAATATACAATTATCTTGTGTCTGTACAACTTAAATTTATTTTGCTCTAAAGCCTCCAAGGAATATAACTTTTTTATCTCCTAACTGATCAATACCAGGATAATAATTTAAAACAGGAATGAAAAGATTAAGCAAGATCCTATTTTCTGGAAGACATTTTATTGAAGTCCATTATTTTCTACAAATACACTGGAAACACACACACGCACCCACACACACACATTTAAAATGCATTAATGTGCCAAGAAAGCAATTGCTATTATATTCTAAGTAATTGATTCTCTGTACATTGCTTGTATTCAACTCTTCTCAATAGTTGGAAAACAACAGGCATTTGTTAACCCTGGCTTATATCTGATTGAGTACAGTGCTATAAACTCAAGGTCACCACATGGGACACCCACATTCCCAGTCACAATGCTTGGTTCAGCTCTCAGATCCAGCACTTCAATCCATATTTCTACTAATGTTCATTCTAGGAGTCAGGGGGTGATGACCCAAGAATTTCAGTCCTGCCATCCATGTGTAGACCTGGACAGAATTTTTGGATCCTCACATGTGCTTGGCTCTGCCCTGACTATTGTAGCTATTTGGGGAGTGAAACTGCAGATGAAGGATTTCTGTCCATCTCTCTCTCTCTCTTCTCTTTCTCTGTCTCTCTCTTTCTTTTCCCCTCTCTCTGTCTCTCTTATAAAATGAAAATAAGTAAACTAAAAAAATTAGAATATCAATCACAGTCGTTTACTTGTTGATAATGAAAACTTTTATCATACTTATTTAAAGTTTTTTTGAAAACATACTGTGAGTTTGGCAAGTAACTATATTTTTAAATTAACCTAATCAGAACTGAGAGATTAAGATAGCATCATAATAGGTTTTAGGTCTTCCATACTTATGTGTTTAGAATAATTTAGTATATCATATGTTAGATAAAATTAATGCATAGAATTGTTGCAGGAGTCTGTAGTTCTCATCATATGGGTTCATATACCCTAACCATGAAGAATTAGGAGCATGGACAAGAGAAGTTTGTAAAGCAGAAGTATTTATTAAAAAAAAAAAACACATAGAAAGTAAAAGTGAAAGGAAAACCTGCGGGCAGTGCTGAGCTCCCTGACAGAAGGAACTGGTGATGGTGATTTCCAAGCCTTTTATAGGAGTAAAAAGGGAAGTTCTCACGAATAGCCCAGAATAGGCATTGAGAAGCAATCATTTTGGTTGGTTAATCTGATGAAGTTTCCAATGAGTCTCAATAAAAACAACAGAAAACCCATAAAACTGTCCCCAAGATGCACAGAATCCATACTACCTAGTTCAGTTACAGCAGCACAGAAAAACCTTTATGAAAGGAGCTAACACATGACATCACCATCCTTCATAGAAATCAGTTGCTTGACTTTTCACAGGCCCTCTAAGATTCATCTTCAGATGGTTGGGAAGGAGTACCCAGGTCCTCGTGTACTTAGCTGGAAATTTATCTGTCAATTCCCTCCTCTGAAGCAGTTCCATAAAAGTCATTAGTTTGAAGGGCAACTGCCACACTAGACACTCAAGTTAGCCATGTGTAACATTGGAGGCAGCAATCAGGGTTCTTACTCCAGAGGCCTGTCTAGGAGTCCCCATGGAAGGCATACATCCATGTCTACAGGACCATTTGGAGTTTGATAACCTCTAGACATGAAGAGATGAACTTGATAATAAAGTTGAACATAGAGGGCCCGAACATAAGCAATATCATAAAAATGTGAGAGGGGCTAGTAAGAGATAAATCCATATCCATATGCCGGAGGGTCCTGAAGAAGACAAGAGTGATTGAACTCAGCTAGTTCTCTTAGGTAATATATGAGCTTGACAAAGTCTTTTAGAACCTGTAGATTTTCTTTCACCTGTTGAGAGTTTAATTGCTGAGACTCTATGGTTCTCATAATTGCCTGCCATCATTGTTGGCACGTCTCTTCAAGGTGGGGATACTAAAAAACTACAAGAGTCCTCTGTAAAAGAACTATATGACACTAAAGGTGTTTCTAGGATGGGGTTGCCATAGGCCTATCCTCTGGAATATAGGAAATGTAACTCAACGTGAGTTGAATGCATTGAACATCATTAAAGTCATGGTGGAATATCATTAGTAGAGGTAGTCAGGTGAACAAAAACATGTAAAGAACTAGTAACACAAGATGCAAGGCTGTTCCTAAATAACTGCAGCTTGATGATAGGATTGGGGGATGACAGGCCATACAGAATTAGGTAAAACAGATTCATTTATGTTTTTAAATAACAGATAGGTCTTCATAGTTTGGCAGGAGTATTCATTTCTCTTGCCTGTGGTGTGTCATAGTCACCCTCCAGAATCAAATCTGATGGTGATGTGGAAACCCATGCTTTCACTCATAAATAGTGGACCCAGGAGCCTTATCTGGACATGTTTATCTGTGCTCAGCTCAATGAAAGTTTAAAGCTACCAGCTCTGACAATTGAACATGTGTAGCAGGAGACAGATGAGTGTCTATATGGTTTCATTTAAGGTGTCTATGGCATATCCAGCCTAGTGAGTCTCTTGTTGAACAAAGGAACTCCTGTCTGTAAAAAGAACCCTGTCCAGGTCCTCTAAAGTGCACTACTCTCTTGCTGCATATGTCTGTAGAGCTACCTGGTCACATTCTGAGCTCTTCATTTCCTCTGGGAGGAAAGTAGAAGGATTTAGAGAGAATCAAATCTTTAGCTTGATTACAAGGCCCTTTGGGGTAATTCTTGGCATTTTAAAAGATGATTATCTGTAAACCAGTGGTTTCATTTTGAGGATACCAATCCTGTCTTGTTCCAGAGTCAGTTTAATGCTTCAGGGATTAGAAGTTTGATAGTGTGATAACTGCCACCATCAGAAGCCAGTTGGACATCCTTTGTCCACCAGATCAAGTTGTTTGCTAAGATAATCTACAGGCCTCTGAGCTGATTCCTTAAACTGAATCAAAAGCCCTAATGTCATCCCTTTTCTTTCTGTTACATACAGATTGAAGGCATAGCTCATTAAGAGGTTCAAAGTCAAGCCAGTAAGTAAGGTCTGTTGAAGTTTGGTAAAGGATTGTGAGATCTGGGCCCCGTTTCAATTTATGTATCCCTGCTATCTAGGTATATTTTATGAATGATAACAAAGGTTGGACTATTTTATATCTGGGGATCCAGAGTAGACAAAATCCTGTGACTTCCAAGAAGTATCTAAGCTGTTTCAAAGATGGCTATAGGCTTGATCCTGTCTTCTTCCAGTGCCTGGGTTTCTTCTGCTAAGATTAAGCCTATATATGTTAAGGAAGCCTGGCAGAGTTGAGCTTTAGATTTCAACATTTTAGCCTTTTTTGCCAGAAAATTGAGAAGGACTCTACTGCCATCTTGGAACCCTGCTCTCTATGAGCACAGAAAATATCACCCACATTCTGCAGAACAGTAACATGAGGATGGAAACATCCAAAAGTTCTCTGGAGAAGTCCACTACAAATGGGGACTATCTTACAGTCCTTGTGGCAGCACAGTCCAATTTCATTGCGCTGATTTGCAGGATCTTCAAAAGCAAATATGGGGGTAAGGTGTAAGGGTGGACAAAAAAGTTATGCTTTAAGTATAAAAATGTAACCACCGGGTGCTTTCCAAAACTTAGGAAAGGAAAGTACAAGTGTTAGTGTCTACCATGTGAATGGAAGTCATGGCTTCATTTACTAGACAGAGAGCTTGTACACCATCAAGTTTTTGAACTCCCAGGATTGGAGTATTACAGGGCCTATTGTATGTATTTAAAAGTCACTTTGACTTTGTCTCTTTGGGCTTTTAATACTTCTCAGTTCTCAAACTTTAAGAGATATTGCTTTTGATGGGGAAAAGAGGAGGATTTTTAAGATGGTTGGGCAATAATTGGTTGGGCAATTATTGTTCAGCCAATCTTTCCCTAGGTTGCCCAAACCTTTGCATTAATATCTGTTTAAATTAGGAGAAAGCATAATGGTTGTCCTGGGGCCATGAGGATAATGATTTCCACTGAGGCTAAGAGACATCTCCCTAGAAGCATTGCTGGGCTTTCTGTTATGAATAGGAAAGCATGTGCCAATAAAAAAGCTACTCACTGTTAGCATAGGGGTTGCACGAAATTTCTAACTAAGGACTTTCCTAACATGCCCCTCATGGTCATACTAATGAAGCAGCAGGACCTGGATTTAAGGGAAGGACAGCAAATGTGGCTCCAGTATCTATGAGGAAGTCAACTTCCTTCCCTTTAATGATTAGAGTCACATGGGGTTCTTTCAGTGTTAATGGTCTTGGAGTAGAAGCTTGTAGGAGAAGCTTCACACCCTTCTGTAGTGTTAAGTCTTCTGAGGAACTGGGCACAATTCCTGATGCCTTGATCTCTGAGGGCTGTCAATCTTCCAATGTTCACCACAAATGATATGGCCATGGGGATTGCTCTGATGATGGGAATGTGGATATTTCACTTTAAGTGCCCTGCCTAACAACAGCCATAGCATTTTGTAGACTTTTGGCACCCTCAGGTTGGTGTGACCTTAAATCCACTTCTAGAGCTATAATTTTCCCTTATCCATTCTCTCTCATTGTTGAGTCTCCTCCAGGTCCAGATTGTAATACCAAATGTAAAACCAAACCTTCAGGAGTTTTTCTGGGAGTATCAAAATGCTTGACTAATGCCACACTCAATCTGTCTAGGAAGGTGAAGGAGTTCTCCTCGGGACCTTGCTCTATCACGGTCAGCATAGAGTGTCAGGAAGAGATGCAGATTGGTGCCTCCTCACATGGTACACCAACATGTTAGGAAAAGAGGCGCAGGATAGAGAGGAGGCAGTGCATGTATTTACAGCCAGAACAAATTATTTCAGAGAAAATAAATTAGTAGAGGTGAGTGACCAACTGCCCGTGCGCACATTGATGGAACATATTGCAGAAGGCCCCAACCCCCAAGGGCTGAGCCTTTTTAAGGAGGTATAGTGATGGCAGTGGGGGTAGGTGATAGCAGGCAGAGGGGAATTCCTGGAACTGGGTGGGGTCTTGGGAACCTGGAAAAGAATGCAGGGTGGAGTGTGAAGGCAATAGGGTGTGAGACCCAACTGAGATTCAAGGGCAAGGAATACATTCCAATGTTTATCTATCTTTTGGGCAATGAGCAAAAATGGCTGAGTGTATGTCCTTGTTCCATCATAGAGTATGTAAGGGACCTGGTCATGGTCCTCCTCAGTCCCTCCAGGGCACAAAAAACGAGATGTTTTCATGTATAGTTATCTATGGGATCATCTCTTTCCAAATTGCTTCCTGAGAAGCAGTCTGATCCTGGCCTCTCTGAAGAGGAAAAAATGTAGATATCATACAAAATCCATCCCTAAAAGTTTCTGTAGTTTGGAGGGAAGCTTGTTTTCAGTCCTTGTGGGTGTCTGTCTTAAAAGTAACATTACATCTAACCACATTAGATCACAGGCCTTGGACAAACTATGGAAGCCCTCAATATGTTTGTCAAGGTCATCCGAAAATTGCCCCAGCCCCACTTCATCTGTCTATATCCTGCAGGAAAAAAGCATTCCTGGGCATGAATAAGGACACCACCACCACCACCAACACCAAGGAATCTCCTGAAGAGGTAAAATAGAAGATGGTGGTTGGGGGTCTGCTTGCTAACAGGTAGTCACAGAAAAAAGTGGCATGAGGTAAGAAGAATGGTAGATGGAGGGATTTGTATAACTGTGTGACAGGTTCTGCATAGGGCAGACAGAGAGGGGAAGCTTGGTCTTGAGGGTAAATGCTGACAAAAGCACCAGCTCTACCTTACAGGTTTGACAAAGGTCTGGCTTCTCCACCAGGGAAAAAGTACTAGGACCTAGGGGATCTCAATCCATTTCACTGCTCTGTGATCAAAGTCCAGTGTGAGGATGGTGTTAGAGTCAATATGTCCCTCTGGGGACATTTCTCCATTCTCCAACTTCTTCCCTGGCCAAGCCAAGATGCGGCATGTCAAAGGAATCGTAGCACCTGACCATGAATGCATGACCAAGGGATGCATGACCAAGATGGTGTATTACCAATCCGAAGTAGTACAAGAAACAAAGGCATCTTTGTTTCTGCCTCTGGAGACTTGGGGGCATCCTTCAAGTTCCTGGGCTTTGCTAACATCACATCCTGGAGCTCACAGCAAGGAGAAGTCAGAGAATATTCATCAACCACTTCCTTTGATCCTTACATTATGGATGCATGTGGGACCTGGCACTCATGATCGAAGAAAGTCAAATTGTCAGGAGTAGCTGCCCTGATCTACGCCTAACCTTTGACCCTCCTTTCTGTTTGGACCTTCCTTTTGTATCCATATTTAATCTGGCTGGCAGAGAATGAGGAATGCAGATTTTGGTCTCATACCCAATTAGGCAGTCGTTGAGTGTGGATCACACCAGGGGGTCTTCAGGCAACATTGTGGAGCCACCCCAGCCAAAAGCCTTCAATTCATTTAAGACTTTACCCTAGTCTCATGCATTGGGCTACTTTATGTGAAATGAAACCAACTAAAATTAGACTAGAAATCCTAGTGCCAGTAGGAAAAATGGTATTAATCACATCTCTCTAAGCAAGTCTGCCCTAGATCTTTAAGTCCTGCTTCTCTGTTACTCACCTTTAACTGATAGAGGCACGCCTGGTGTTTTTGATTTATGGAACACTATCATTGAGTTCAGAATTTCCCAAAAACAAACACACAAACAAACAAACAAACAAACACAAAGTGCTCCATTTAACTCATCCTTCTAACAATTCTGGATAGTCCCCAGGATGCAGAACCTAAATCAGAAGTGACAAATTGGCTCAATTCAGGCATTCAGATGTGAGATGCAGGTTTTCACAGCAGTGATTTAACTACCAGTACCATATTGTCCACCCAAATTGCCTTCATTTTTGTACATGTTTTTATTTGCAAAATCTAATAAAAGGTTAGGATTTTGCATTTTCAAAACATATTTTGTATTAATCTCTGAATTCTACCATTTCTTCTATGTGTTCCAATTTGTTACCATGTCTATTTATTAACTTACTCAACTGTCCTTATCTTGAACTCTAGCATTCAGTATGTTCATTCATATTGTGACTTATGGGGCCAGCACCGTAGCTCACTTGGTTAATCCTCTGCCTGCAGTGCCGGGATCCCATATGGGCACTGGGTTCTAGTCCTGGTTGCTCCTCTTCCAGTTCAGCTCCTTGCTGTGGCCTGGGATAGCAGTAGAAGATGGCCCAAGTGCTTGGGACCCTGCAACTGTACGGGAGACCAGGTTCCTGGCTTCAGATCAGCGCAGCTCTGGCCATTGTGGCCATTTGGGGAGAGAACCAACGGAAGGAAGACCTCTCTCTCTATCTCACTCTCACTGTCTGTAACTCTACCTGTCAAATAAATAAATAATATATTTTTTAAAAAAAGTGTGACTTATACAATATGACATCAAGTCTATAAATGATTACCTTTTTTACAAATATTTGATAATTTATTAATTTTGTGAAAATCTCAAATTTAGACCAATTATGGATATATAAATGTTCTAATTCAATATCAATTTTTTATCTCCTCATCTACATAAACATACACACAGAGTAAAAGACAAACACACACAAGATAACCATGATCTTTTTAAAAATAGATTCAACTTCCTATGTTGCCTTACTTATTTGTGTATCCAGGAAGTGACTAACTATGAAACAAATATATCAATGTTTTATTTTTATACTTTTCATAGTTTTGAGAAATGGAGATGTGTGATTTGGATTTAAAATCCTAATTCCATTTAAATGTCTTATACTTACCTTTTGTATGGAGCCCTTGTTTTGGGGGCTGGCATTTGGTGCAGCAGGCTAAGCCACTACTTGTTGAACTGCAATCCCATATTGGATCACCATTTCATATCTAGGCTGCACTGCTTCCATTCCAGCTGTCTCATAATGTGTCTTGGAAAGCAGCAGAAGGTGGCAAGGTGGCTCATGTATTGGACCCCTAATCCCCATGTGAGAGATTTGGATGGAATTCCTAGCACTGGAATTTGGCCTGGCTCAGGCCCAACCTCTGCAGCCATATGGGGAGAGAACCAATAGATAAAAATTTCTCTCTCTTTCTCACTCTCTCTCTCTTTCTCCTTCCCCTTCATCATTCTGTCTTTCAAATACATACATTTTTTAAGGCAAACCTTGGTTTGTGTCTATTCATACTAAATCAGTCATTCTTAATACACTACTGAAATTTTCTCAAACTTTTCTATGTAAAATCATAACATCAGTAGCTACTGTTATTTACTGCATTTTTATAATGCATAGAGATATTTATCTTAATTTAGTATGGGTTGATCAAACATAGCATTTGTTTCTCTAAATTTCTGTACTTATCCAGAATTCTATTTATTGAAAGAAGAGACTACCATTATTTCTGATCTCAGCACTGAGTTCAATGAATTGTAATATCAATCTGATACTTGCACATGTTTACCACATTTTGAGATCACTGTGGAGGATAAAGAACTCAGTGTATGGCAGAGTTATCTTACAATATATTTGTCCTGTGATGTTCAGCCAATTTTCGTCTCATATTTTTGGTATTTTGTATCCACATCTGAAAAGAAAATTGCTCCAAGTTACTGAACTAATTTGGTTTCTGCATAATTTCATTCTGTTTAGTTACTTCCAACTCTAGTTGCTTTAATGAAATCAGGTATTCTTTTCATATTTACTTCTGGCCACTAGAGGGTAAGCATTCTAGTGAGGATATATATATTTAAAATTTCCAAGTATAGCCGGCGCCGCGGCTCACTAGGCTAATCCTCTGCCTAGCGGCGCTGGCACACCGGGTTCTAGTCCCGGTCGGGGCGCCAGATTCTGTCCCGGTTGCCCCTCTTCCAGCCAGCTCTCTGCTGTGGACAGGGAGTGCAGTGGAGGATGGCCCAAGTACTTGGGCTTTGCACTCCATGGGAGACCAGGAAAAGTACCTGGCTCCTGGCTCCTGCCATCGGATCAGCGCGGTGCGCCGGCCGCAGCGCGCCGGCCGCGGCGGGCATTGGAGGGTGAACCAATGGCAAAAGTAAGACCTTTCTCTCTGTCTTTCTCTCTCACTGTCCACTCTGCCTGTCAAAAAAAAAAAAATTTCCAAGTATAATGTTCTTATCAAATTTCTTGGGCATTCCTAGACCATTTAAATGTTGAAGACATTGCTTTCATAGAATTTTGTACATGTATAGTACATATTTTGATGCTTTAATTCTACAAATCTGTATCATTTTATATTACATATTTATTAGATGTAATGTGATAAATCAATGCATGCCTTCAATGAGTGAAAATCAAATAAAATTAGTTATCATTTTTATCTCCTTAACATAAAAAATGTTTTATTAGTACTTGATAATTATACATGTATATTGGATACAGTGCAACCTTTTAATAAATGTGTATAATGTATACTGATATTATCAAGATAATTAACATTTTCCTCTACTTATCACTATTCTGCGTTTGGAGGTTTCAAATACTTCACCTCTTTTTGTTCAGAAAACATAAACTAGGTTGTTATGAACTTGCATCATCCCCCTATTTTTCCATTTCCTTTGTAACACTAGGACTTATTCCTTCAGTCTAACTTTGTTTTGGAACCTGTTATGCAGACTCCCTCTAGCCTTTTCCCTTTTCCCCTTTCTTCCACCTTTAGTAACATATCTGATTTTAAGATTGTCAGTATACTCGGCTTATTTACTTTTTCCTTGTAGCTTTCTGTATACTCCATCATTCTTATATTATCTATGTTTCTAGCTCTAGCTATACTTATGTCTACATCAATATCTGTCTATCTAACCATCATCATCATATCATCATCAGCAGCCTGGCCTCTCCCCTTTCTCCAATGTTTACTTTTAAAAGTGAATTTTGGCCAAATTTAGTATATATTTATGTATTTTTGCCTAGAAACATTTTATTTAAGGAATGCAAAGTTCATACATTTAATATATACAAATTTAGGAACATAGTGATTTTTCCAACCCTACCCTCCCTCCCACCTGCATTCCTTCCCTTCTTCCTCCTCCGTCTCCTATTTCCATTCTTATTTTTTACAAAAATCAACTTTCAATTCACTTTATATATTAAGATTAAACTTACCCTAAGTAAATCATTCAACAAATAGCATAAAAACTTCAACAATTGAGACAAGGGCTGTTCAATATCATGGCATCTCAAAGTATCAATTTCACTTATATAGAATATCTTTTAGGTATTCTATGAGTTACTACAAATCAGGAAGAATATATGGTATTTGTCTTTTTGGGACTGGCTGTTGAACTAAGTATAATGCTTTCCAGTTGTATCCACTTTGTTGCAAACAACAGGATTTCCCTTTTTACTGCTGTGTAGTATTCCACGGTGTACGTATACCATAATTTCTTTATCTAGCTTTCAGTTGATGGACATCTGGGCTGATTCCATACATTAGCTATTGTGAATTGAGGTGCAATAAACATGGGGTACAGATATCTCTTTCATATGCTGATTTCATTTCCTGTGGGTAAATTCCCTGGCGTGGGATGGCTGGGTCATATGGTAGGTCTACACTGAGATTTCTGGGGTATCTCAATACTATCTTCCACAGTGCCTGCACCAGTTTACATTCCCACCAACAGTGGATCAGGTGTATTTTCCCCACATCCTCTCCAGCATTTGTTGTTTGTTGATTTCTGTATGAGAGCCATTCTAACTGGAATGAGATGAAGCCTCATTGTGGTTTTCATTCGCATTTCCTTGATGGGTATTGAACCTCACAATTTTTTCATGTGTCTGTTGGCCATTTCAATTTCCTATTTAAAAAAAAAATGCTTGGTCATGTCATTTGCCTATTTCTTGCCTAGATTGTTTGTTTTGTTGTTGTTGATTTTCTTGAGCTCTTTATAGATTCTGGATATTAATCTTTTGAAAGTTGCATAGTTTGCAAATAACTTCTCCCATTCTGTTAGTTGCCTCATTAATTTACTGAGTATTTCTTTTGCAGTGCAGAAGTGTCTCAGCTTTATGTAATCTCATTTGTCAATTTTAGCTTTGATTGCCTGTGCTTCTGGGGTTTTTTCCGAGAAGTCTTTTCACATGCCAATGTGTTGCAGGGTTTCCCCATTATTCTCTAATAATTTGGTGATATCACATTGTGTATTTAGGTCTTTGATCCATTTTGAGTCAATTTTTTGTGTAAAAGTAAGGTAGGGTTCTTAATTTATACTTTCATACTTTTCTAGGAAAAGATCCAGTTTTCCTTGCACCATTTGTTGAAGAAACTGTCCTTGCTCCAGGGATTGATTTTCACTCCTTTGTCAGACTTAAATTGGTTGCAGATGCATGGAATGATTTCTAAGTTTCTATTCAGTCCCGTTGATCTATACATGTTTTGTGCCTCTATCAGACTATATTGACTATAAACACTCTGTTTGTCTTGAAAACTGGTGATGCCTCTGCTTTGTTTATGTTGTGTAAGATTGCTTTAGCTGTTCAGAGTCTCTTGTGTTTTCATATGAATTTTAGCATCATTTTTTCTAAATCTGATAAACAACTCCTTGGTGTTTGAATGGAATCACATTGAATCTGTAACTTGCCCTGGGTAGTATGGACATTTTGATGATACTGATTCTTCCAATCCATAAAACATGGAAGATTATTCATATTTTTTGTCATGTACTATTCACTTCTTTAACATTGTGTAAATTTCATCATAGACATCTTGGTTAAATTTATTCAAATGCTTTTAATTTTTTGAACTATTGTGAGTGGAATTAATTTTAGAAGTTCTTTCTGAGCCATGACATTGTCTGTGTATACAAGACCTATTGATTTTTTTGTGTTAATTTAAATCCTGCCACTTTATCAAACTCTTTTATTATGAGTTACAGTGGTCTCTCAGTGGAGTTTTTCAGATCTCCATATACAGAATCATTTCATCTGCAAATAGGAATAGTTTGACTTCTTCCTTCCTAATTTAGATCCTTCAGATTTCCTTTTCATGCCTAGTGGCTCTGGCTAAAACTTCCATGACTATATTGAAGAAAATTGTAAGAGTGGGCACCCTTGATGGTTCCAGAACTTAGCAGGAATGCTTCCAACTTTGCTTCATTCAATAAGATGCTGGATGTTTGTCATAAATTGCCTTGATTGCCTTGAGGAATGTTCCTTTTATACTCAATTTGCTTAAGAATTTCATCATGAAAGGATGTTGCATTTTATCAATGCTTTCTCTGCATCTACTGATAGAATCATATCATTTATTCTTCAGTTTGTTAATGCGATGTATCACATTTATTGATTTGCATATGTTGAACCATCCCTGAATATCAGTGATAAATCCCACTTGGTCCAGATGAATTATCTTTACTGATGTGTTGTTACATATGATTAGCTAGCATTTTATGGAGGATTTTTGCTTCTATGTTCATCAGAGAAATTTGTCCATATTTCTCTTTCTTTGTTGTTTTTTTGTTTTGGCTTAAGAATTAAAAAATGCTGACTTCATAGAAGAATATTTGGTAAGATTACCTCCCTTTCAATTGTTTTTGAATTGCTTGAAAAAAATTGGGATTAGATATTCTTTATTTGTGTGATAAATTTCAACAGTGAAGCTATCAGATCCTTGTCTTTTCTTTGTTGGAAGGGTCTTTATTATTGATTCTATCTCCATCTTGTTTATTGTTCTATTTAGGTTTTCTATGTGTTCATGTCTCAATTTCGTTAGATTATACATGACCAGGAATCCATTTCTTCTAGGTTTCCTGATTTGTTGGCATACAGCTCTTTGTAATAATTACAGATGGTTATTTTTATTTCTGTGGTATCTGTTGTTATATTTTCTTTTTCATCTCTGATTTTATTGATTTGGGTCTTCTCCCTTCCTTTTTGATTGGTTGGCCTAATGGATGTGTCTATTTTGTTTATTTTTTTTAAAAAAACAGCTTCTCATTTCAATAGTGCTTTTATTTTTTGTTTCAATTTGGTTTATTTCTCCTCTAATTTTAATTATTTCATTTTTCCTACTAATTTTAATTTCAGTTTGTTGTTGTTTTTCAAGGTCCTTGAGATTCATTGACAGCTCAATTATTTTGTGCCTTTCCAATTTCTTCATGTGAATACCAATTGCTATAAAATTCCCTCTTAACACTGCTTTGGCTGTATCCTGTAAATTTTGATATGTTGCATTGCCATCTTCACCAATTTATAGACATTTTTTATTTCTCTCATTTCTTCTATGACCCACTGCTCATTCAGGTGCATGTTTTGCAGTCTCTGTGTGTTTCCATATGTTCTAGAGATTCTTGAGCTTTTGATTTCCAGCTTCATTCCATTTTGGTCAGAGAAGATGAATGGTATGATTTTTTTAAGTTACTGAGACTTGCTTTATGTCCCATCATGTGATCTATACTAGAGTAAGTTCCATAAACTGATGAGAAGAATGTGTATTCTACAACTGTAGGATGAAAAGTTCTGTAGATACTCATTAGGTCCATTTGGTCTATAGTTTCTATTATTTCTGTTGTTGTTGTTTCTTTATTGATTTTCTGTCTGGTTTATTTGTCCATTGATTAAAGCGGGGTTCCATTACCATTGTATTGGAGTCTATGTCTCTCTTTAGATCCATTAAAATTTCTTTTAAATAGCCAGGAGCCCTTTAAATGGGTGCATATATATTTACTGTAGTCACATCCTTCTGTTGACCTGACCCCTTAGTCATTAATATTTAGACCCCTCAAATGGCTACATATACATTTATTATAGTCACATCTTCTGT
>NC_091444.1:7632524-7719500 GCF_964237555.1 Oryctolagus cuniculus
CCCTTGTACTCCTCAAAGGGCCTGCCCAGACTCCCTGCGTGGTATTCTCAAGTGTTCTGCTACATATGCTACACAGGACGTCTTTGGTCTGCAGTACTCCAATAACGACAGAGTGATTCCAGTTCTCAAGAGAAATTCTGTGAGAATTGTGGGATCAACATGTTTTAATTTTAAACTATATATTTGGGCCGGTGCCGCGGCTCAATAGGCTAATCCTCTGCCTTGTGGCACCAGCACACCGGGTTCTAGTCCCGGTCGGGGCGCCGGATTCTGTCCCTGTTGCCCCTCTTCCAGGCCAGCAGAGAGCTGCACCAGCAGGGCCCTGCACCCCATGGGAGACCAGGAGAAGCACCTGGCTCCTGGCTTCGGATCAGTGCGGTACACCGGTCGCGGCGGCCATTGGAGGGTGAACCAACAGCAAAGGAAGACCTTTCTCTCTGTCACTCTCTCTCACTGTCCACTCTGCCTGTCAAAAAATAAAAAAAAAAAAACTATATATTTGGGGAAGGGCAACCAAATTTTCAAAAATAATGGGTTTATTTGGATACTTTTTGTTAATTCATCAATATTTCCATAAATGTCACTAATTTATGTTAAGATTTTTGATAGCTTTCTATGTCATATTCTAGCATTACTAACATTATCTCAATTTTGTTTTGGTGTATTAGCAGTTCAACTGTGATATTTTGAAACATTTCTACATGACCTGAAATTGTTAAATTGCTAGAAGCAAATATAGGGGAAGCACCTCAAGACATTGGTATAGGTGATGAATTCTTGGATAAGATTCCAAAAGCACAGGCAACAAAAGAAAAACGATGACAAGTAGGATTATACCAAATTTGGAAGCTTCTCCATAGCAAAGTAAACAATCAACAGAGTGAAAAGACATTCCACAGAATAACAGGAAATATTTGGAAGCTACTTATATAAGATTAATATAAAGACTATTTCAGCAATCAGAAAACTCAAAGCAGTTAAGAAATAGTCAAAAGGCCTTAACAGACAATTCTCAAAAGAAGAAATGCAAACAGAAAACAAATATATGGAAATATGCTCAATATTACTAGCCATCAGGGAATGCAAATCAAAACCACAGTGAGACATCACCTCTTCCTTGACAGAGTGACTATTATCCAAAAGACAGAGAGTAACAAATGCTGGTGAGCATGCAGAGAAAGGAAAAGTCTTATACACAGTTGGTTTACTGTGGTAAACAGAATGGAGATTTCTTTAAAAGGAATTAGATATTTAATTGCCATATGATTCACCCATCCCAGTACTAGATATATACTCTTTTTAAAAAAAGATTTTATTTATTTATTTGACAGGTAGAGTTACAGACAGTGAGAGAGACAGACAGAGAGAAAGGTCTGCCTTCCATTGGTTCACTCCCCAAATGGTCACAACAGCCGGAGCTGCGCAGATCCGAAGCCAGGAGACAGGTGCTTCTTTCTAGTCTCCCACGTGGGTGCAAGAGCCCAAGCACTTGGGCCATCTTCTACTGCTATCCCAGGCCATAGCCGAGAGCTGGACTGAAAGAGGAGCAACCGGGACTAGAACCGGCGTCCATTTGGGATGCTGGCGCTGCAGGCGGAGTATTAACGCAGTGTGCCATGGTGCTGGCCCGGGGATAAATACTCTTAAAATCATGAACTCATTGTATCAAAGAGATACCTGCTCCACTCTGTTTATAGCAGAACTATTCTCTACAACCAAAATACGGAATCAACCAAGGCGCCATCATCAGATGGATGGACAAAGCGATGTGGTATTTATGCTCCATGGGATACTATTCAGCTCTAGAAAAAATGAAATCCTGTCATTTGCAACAAAATGGATTGAACTGTAGGACATACACTTGACACAGAAAGACAAACAACTGCATGTTCTCCCTTTTATTAATAAGGGAAATGGTTGAGGGGTATATGGAACTCATTGTTTTATTACCTTAAAATTTTGGTTTTAAGAATTCTAAATGAGTAATAAAAAGAAACAATAATCTACCATACAGAATGTTTTATTACATGTTTTAAAATGCTTTCTCTGGATGCTGCAGGGGCTACATCTCAAATGACGATGGAGGCCAGTATCACACTGGTAAGCAAGTTTCAGGTTTATAATTTAGATTTTTCCTCAGTAGGAAAGTAAACATACATGTGAGTTTGCACACACACACATTTACAATTTCAAAAGTAAAGATGATAATGAAAATTGCAATATCCCCTTACTAAAAATAATGAAACGTAAATAAACCAAAACAAGAAGAAAGAATAAACTAATATCCTTGATGGCAGAGGACAGCAAACATTTACTGCATTAGCAACCAGCACATTTTAAAACTTTGTTATCTTAGGAAAATCAACTATGACAAAAAATTAATTGTTTTCCTATGGAAAAAAGTTTTAACAAAATAAAATAGAAATATAACCTATATTTATTAAGGAGTATCTTTCTATACTCAAGCATCTATGCTGATAAACCCTTCAGTAGATATTTCTACATTTTTCTCTTCAATGACAATTTTAAGTAAATTCAGTAGCTTCCCTAATTTTTTTATTTCCCATAATGTTATGAAGCTGCTTGGAATAGTGATGAAAGACCATGGTATTTATGGGAGGTTGAGGTAAGAAGAATAATACATTTAAGTGCAAAAGAGGGCAACAAATTGAATGAACAGAAAAGCATAAGTGACATCTCAAATCTACAAATGGCTTTTCTCTAGAGATATCATAAATCATTCATTTTAGTTTTGAAGTTTTAATATAAGAAGCTGGCTAGCACACACTCAACTGATGCCATAATAAATTTCTTTCTAGCTGCAATAGCTCAATCAAAGAATTACATATTCTGATTCTGTAAATCTAGACATACTTATTATTTATTTTAAAATCACTATAAATAGATAAATTGATATATTTTAAGCAATGCATCACTTTTTATGAAAGCTCATCACACGTGTTTAAGTGGTGCCTATTTTCTTAGCATCTATACCTAGTTATTGACCTCCAAGGGAATTTTTTTCAGAGAACAAATATACTCTGGATATAGTATATTTTGTATAAATGGGATATTTAGTAGTAGTGGGACCAAAGTCTTTTAGAGAGCGACATTTCTCATATGTTTTGTTGAAAGAAATTCCTTTCTTGGGAATTATAGTTGTTTAAATATACATTTTAATAATGCTAAATTTTTAACTCTATAATTTCAAATATTTTAGAGAGAAAAGACTCACATAGTCTACTTAGTTTTACATGGAAAGGGTAAACAAATATACATATTTATATAAGCATATGGAAATCCCTTGTAAACCTTATAAGCACACACATAACACCCGCATACAACCCCTACACATGTATCCACATTGCAAATTTTATTTTATCCTGGAACTTATCCATGTTCTTGCTCTACATGACATTTTTTCTGTATTATTTTATTATTTACCTTTTGATTTTCATGTTAATTCTTTTTTTAACTTTTATTTAATGAATATAAATTTCCAAAGTACAGAATATGGATTACAATGGCTTCCCCCCCATAACGTCCCTCCAACCCGCAACCCTCCCCTTATCCACTCCCTCTCCCCTTCCATTCATTTTTGGGTTTACTTCATGCTTTTAGAATAACAATCCAATCAGAATTGCTAGATCAATGTGACTAATTTACAGCAAGAATATTGAATCTGGGCTCTTTTTATCTATCTCTTAAATACTTAGTAGGTGCATACCAATCCAAAATTCCTACTGACACCTTATAAATACACTTCATAACATTTTCCGGACTGTTCTTGGTTAGAACGCCTGGCTCTACTGCTGTCCTTGTCATAGCCTTGGCCTTTGGGAATACCAACGTTATGTCCAATCTCCACAGACAGCACTGAATTGTGTGCCCAGGAAAACATAGGGTTCAATTATTACCAGTGTGGAGAGCATTGAGAGGATGGTAAGGAGACAGCTGTTTTCCTTTTGGTGTTTTCCCTTTGTTCTCACAAGAACCAAACATCATAGAAGCCTCAAACTTCCTGACATATGTGTACGTGAAACCAATACGTAAGAAAGAGGTGTTGTGAGATGGAAAGGGTGCAAATCCCAGTCTTTTATTTCAGCACAGGCTGTAATTGAATTCAGCACACTCATCATCTCATTGTGTGGACTGAAGGCATAGCAGAGTGCTTAAGACCCAGGTTCTGGATCTGTCTCAAGGATTGTCTATTAAAGTCTATATGATTGGTGACATGCCAACTTAAGAGTTTGGGTTTATGAATTCCTTGTCTACCAAGTAAATAAAATAAGTATGATTATTTCGTAGATTAAGCATGCTAGTGTATGCAAAGCACATAGATTTCCACTAATTTATTTGAGAGGTGGAGTTACAGACAGAGAGGGAGAGACAGAGAGAGGACTTCCATCTGCTGGTTCACTCCCATATGGCTGCAATGGCCTGATCTGAGCTGATCTGAAGCCAGGAACCAGGAGATTCCTCTGAGTCTCCCACGTGGGTACAGGGGCCCAAGCACTTGGGTTATGCTCCACTGCTTTTCTAGGTCATAAGCAGAGAGCTGGATCAGAAGAGGAGCAGCTGGGACATGAACCAGAACCCATATGGGTTGCTGGTTTCACTGGTGTAGGCTTACCCTACTATGCTAAGCACTGGTCCTGAATTTCACTTAATTTACATAAGGAAAAAATAGCTGTAAAGCTATTACTCTATGAGCCAATAGATCTCATTTGAATTGGATTTTTCTAACCCTTCAATAAAATCTTTAAATAATAATAAACACAGGTACATGAGAAATCTTTGTATGCAAAATCTAAAATAGAGAGTGAACTGTAGTAAAAAGAAAAAAGCTAGGTAAATGACATGTTTAAAAAAGAAAGAGAAATTTCAGGAAAGTGTATATTTCAGATGGGTAGAGAGGGGAAAGACTTTAGTATGTTGCTCTTGGCTATCTTGAGATCAATAATTATTCAGAGTTTCCTATGGATTAATGGAATCAGACAACATACTCTCATAACATTATGGTGATAAGGAAAATCAGTATAGAAGTAGTCACAAAGGAAATTTAGCTGGGCACTGGAAGAAAAAAAGTAGTATCTAAAGTCAATTAAAGAGTTAAGGTAATTTTTAATTTTAAATAGAATTAAAACAGCATCTCTAGACATAGACCTCACTGTAGATGCTTGATTAAGTAAATGACTGAGTTTGGATACAGAGGTTTAATTAACAGGAAAATTGGCAGACTCTACAAAGCAGTGTCTTTAGAAATGAAATGCAAGGCTCACACAGATGTGTGTTTTCTACTAGTCACATTAAAAATTTTACATGAAATATGGAAAATTAGCATATTAATATTTTAAATGAACCCAATGTAGCTTAAATATTACCATCCCAAAGTAGTTAATATGAAAAATTGAGCTGTTTTTCATAGTACTCTTAAAAGTAGTGTGCATTTCAGTCAAAATATATCTCAATTTGGATTAGTCAGATTTCAAGTATATTCTTGTGATATTTTTAAGCAAATATCAAATTTTTGCTTTTCTTCCTCCAAGAAAAATTTTTTATTACTATTTATTTGACAGGTAGAGATATAGATAGTGAGAGAGACAGAGAGAAAGGTTTTCCTTCTGTTGGTTCACCCCCTAAATGGCCTCCACAGCTGGTGCTGCACCGATCCGGAGCCAGGAGCCAGGTGCTTCCTCCTGGTCTCCCATGCGGGTACAGGGACCCAAGCACTTGGGCCATCCTCCACTGCCCTCCTGGGCCACAGCAGAGAGCTGGACTGGAAGAGGAGCCACCGGGACTAGAACCCGGTGCCCACATTGGATGCTGGTGCCACAGGCAGAGGATTAGCCAAGTGAGCCAGGGCACCAGCCCCCCTCCAAAAACAATTGTAAGTGTGTTGGATCTCCTCTGAGTTAATTATGTCCATATTTAAAACATCATTCTTGAACATATAATATGACCAATTTTCAAGAGAATACCTCGTACAATATTGCCATATTTTAATCAACATCAATTCTTTTTCATTATAGCTAGTGGAAACTTGACTTACATTTTGGTTTTACTTTTATATATTTCACTTGATATTTACCAGCTCTTTTTTTCTTTTCTTGACATACCAATTTGTCTCAATCCTTTTATATTTTGCTTTTAGCAATTTGTCATGAAGGCTAGATTTTGCTCAATACTTTTAAAGTTGTATGGAAAAGTACTCATTACTTTGTGTTGTGATCTTTTTATATCCTTTTGCCTTTAGCTTCATCATATTCACTTCTTATTTTTATTCTTAATGAATTTTGGGATTGATTCAGTTCATATTATCATTTTAAGTCATACTTGTATCTCTATACAAGGTACTTGTGGAAAACTTTGAATTACTTTTCTGTTTAAACTGGGCATGTATTAGGATTGAGGAGTAATCTGTAAAGGGCTTTTTTATTATCTCTCACAACTGCAGTTACAACTAACAAGTAATCTTGCAAGGTATCCTTTTGGCTCAGTCAGTCCTGTACAATATAAAAATTGTTTGGAGAATTTAGTCTTTGCTTTTTCTCACAAAAAAAGCAGTTATCGGGCTGCTTCATCCACCTTTGGCTAGCTAACATTCTTTTTTTTTCACAAACAGTTTTGTCATTGCATAATCAAGACTAAAGCCCTTTCTGTCTCACATTCATTTGTTAAACTTGTATCTGACTTCAAAACAATAACTTATTGGGCTTGTCTTAAGTTTTTGCTATCTGATTTGATAGCTGCTGGCTCTCTCCTCTCTAAATGTGTCTGACATTTTCCAAAATCTCCTGGTTTATGACACTGTCTATCTCACCTTGGTCTAGTTTTATCCAAACTCACTGCCCATCTTCACATATTGTATCAAAGAGTATAGATGGTTCTGAATTAAATGTCCAAGAAACGTTTTGCCAAGAACTTTTGGCTTCAGAGAGGAAGGACACAAATCCTGTATATACTCTATCATCTTAATGTAGCAGTAAATTCAAAAATTTTTAGTAAATAATTTTCAGTCTTTTGAAGGCTATAAGATAATTTTAAACTAGTTTTTATCTAAATCTGACTGTAATTAATATTCTAATAATCCCAGTTATAAAAAAATTAAAGATTTAATAAGATCCTTTTCATCTTAGTAAATACAAAATTTAAGTTTATCAACATGAATTTTTTTAAAACTATAGGATTTTATCTTTTATTATTTTCAAATAAATCTTTTTATATTTGTGTATCCATGGTTATCATTAAATTATCTTCATAAATATTTGTTACCCTCAAAAAGGTAGAATTAATTAAACCTCAATAGTTTAATGGTTCAAATACTTGATGAGAAAATTGAAGTGAGCATCTGCAATAAACTTTATTTGGGTGATTTTAGTTGAATTTGTTTCCATCTTTCCAATTTTATTGAGATCTATGGCCTTTTACTGTGATCACATTAACAATTCATTTTGATCTAGCAAAGTGATTTTTTTAAAAAAATAGAATTTTAGGATAAAGTTTTCAGAAGAAAACTGTGACTGGACAAAATTTGCTCTGGTCTCATACTAATCACAGTCCAGGGAACACACACACACACACACATACATACATACACACACATATATTTAATATTATTTGAAAGGCAGAGAGGGAATGGGAGAGGTAAAGGAAAAGGGAGAGAGAGAGAGAGAGAAAGAGAGAGAGAGCGAGAGAGAGATTCAATCCACAATTCATTCCCCAAATGACTGCATGGGCCAGTTGAAGTGATGGCCATTAACTCACTTTGGGTCTCCCATGTGGGTGGGAGAGACACAAGGACTTGAGCCATCACCTACTGCCATCCAGGGCACCCATTAACAGGAAGCTGGAATCAGAATAGCGGTTACTGGAATTCAGGCATTCTCCTATGGAATGTGGGTGTCCCAAGGGGTGTCTTAACTGCTGTACAAAACACTGTCCCATGTCCCACTTTTTTATCTATATCCTCTTCCAGGGAATTTTGTTATAAAAATATATGACATTTTCTTTTAAGTCTGAATCTCCTTATCTTACAAGAAACAAATGTGCTCATAATTCAATTCATGACTAGTCGAAAGATGGAAACATCAAACTACCTTGGTGGGCTGTTTCCTCTACGGGTCCTCAACAATTCTGAGGGTTAAAAGTAGACCCTGCCCCAACTCTCCTCGAGTTAGTTAATTCAAATCTTCCCTGGGACCAATTGAAGAAAGCATAATGAAGAAAATGAATCACAATCATCCAGATGATATCTATTACTTTTTGGTTGCTTATATAATATTTTATTTGATTAAAAGGTCTACAGGGAATTCTAATTGTCTTATGGCTAAGAGTTAACAAAAAGAAATAATATAGGAAAAAAAAACCCTTCAGCTGGAGGAATATCTGCATCTAAAAGAATGATCTTTGTTTTAGAAAACACATTGATTGTTCTCCTGTTTATCTGTTAGTCTTGAAAAATTTACTCTGCTGTCAAGTTGTTGTCACATGTGTTGGGAAAAGAACCTAGGTATAAGGAAACAGTGTTCTAGGAGAAGGTACTAAACCTGAGGAAGAAGAATTAAGACAGTATAAATAGAAAGAGAACTAAAGCCACTCACAACAAAGAGCAAAGAATTGGAAGGACATAGATGAGTAAGAAAAATGAGCACTATTAAACAACCTGTGGATAAGAGCAGTTCTATACTTCAGCATTACCGAATTGTAACCCCTTACCTAGTCATGGTAAAATCCCATTGCAGTCTCTGTAGGAAAATTGAGATCATACCTTCCGTTGCACACCCGTATTAGAATACTGTGGGTAAAAGTAAAGTTACAGGTGTCATGATACAAAAGACACTGAGATATTTGGGGAACCAGGAAAATTAAGTGAAATGTAGCTGAGATATATTATCTTCTCCTAACAGAACAATGAGAATAAAGGAGGAGGTACTGAATTTCTTCTACTCAGAGAATTGTAGCCAATTTTATAGAACTATTGAAGTACATGATGAAATCTGGATTACAGTTAAGAATGATGGATGGATACGTGAAATATCAGTTTCATGAAATTAATAGCTGAAAACCACCATCAGTGTTACAATTTTGCTTCTGTGGTTATATGTGATTAATGCAAAAAAAACAGCAATCATTTCTCGTATTTTTGCCAAAGGACCTTTAAAGTATACAACTAAGATTTTACTTTCTTTATTTTGCAATTTAATCTTTAACCTAAAACTCATTCATGTGCTTTTGTTTTCATGCAGTTCTGTTAATTTTTCAATGTATAAACAAATCCTCTATTTTAAATTGAGGTGTGTCATATAAGGTAATGCCCCTAAAAACTATAAACCAGTCATTTCCCCAAATATCCACCCATTTGGAAGAAAAGCTTGTTACCTTCACTTCATTTTTAATGACCATGTTATTTCTGATAATCTAACTCACAGCACAGCATTGGTGCCGTAAAACCAAAGAAAGAAGATTGATCCAGGGAAAGTGTGGTTCACTTGGTGGACTTAGGAACAGAAGTGTGGTTCTAGGTGTCCATGAGACAACTGGTCTCTGTACCTCCTAGTCAGTAGTAAGGGATTTATACTTTAATATAGATAAAGGTAGACCATGAATAACTTAACTGTGCCTAGATTTATCAAGAAACATCAATATTCCAGGCATTACATAAAGGACAACTAAGGTCCTTCCCAGCAAGACAAGCCCAGAAGTTCATCTTCACAGTTTTTTTTATCCCACAAAGTTTAGGACGAACATCAGGGTCACCCAAAGGGCATGAGAGTGATGATGATGCCAATATGGATACAGTCCTGTCTGACTGAACCTCTAAACGACATATTCATTTCTTTGTTTTCTTTCCAATTTTTATTTTTGTGTGCTATCAAGCACATGTCATGCCAAGTTTATTTTCCTATGAAACTGTGTATATTTCATCATAAATGGCTGATGATATCATCTGGCCACCTCCCTTTATTCTCTCCATGAAATCAACTACATTTTTCATTTGTTATACACAAGCTTCTAAATTGAGTACTTTATTAAGGCAAAATAAAGTTGACTTCTTTCCAGAAAAAAAAAAATTTTGTTACTGTTTTGTAAAATCATATGCCCAACAATTCAAATTTGTCCACTAACCATTATTTTTCTTCTGGGTATCTATTATATCCCCAAGGCGTACTTCTGAGTAAAAATCATCATCTCTCTCTAAAGCATCTCTTGTAACAAAGTTGATGCAACTGGAGAGACCATTATGCTTAGTGAAATAAGCCAAAACCAAAAAGACAAATGTCATGTTTTCTTTGATTTGTAGCTGATAAATTGAGTACAAAAAATGTAAATGAAATTTAATAAATGAAATTGACATCTTGAGATTTGATTACTGTTTAAAGCCTTTGTCTATCCTCCTGTGAAAGAGTGGTCTTCCTACTTTCTACTTGCTGAATTGTTTAGTGATCAATTAAGACTGTGACTATAAAGTGAATTGAAAGTATGTTGTTTTGTGGGGCTTGTGCTGTGGCTCATTTGGTTAATCCTCTGCCTACGGCACCTACATCCCATATGGGTCCTGGTTCTAGTCCCGGCTGCTCCTCTTCCAGTCCAGATCTCTGCTGTGGCCCAGGAAGGCAGTGGAGGATGGCCCAAGTGCTTGGAGGAAGCACCTGGCTCCTGGCTTCAGATCGGCACAGTTCCAGCCAGAGCCGCCATTTGGGGGTTGAACAAACGGAAGGAAGACCTTTCTCTCTCTCTCTCTTTCTCTCTCTCTCTCTCTCTTTCACTGTCTATAACTCTATCTGTCAAATAAATTAAAAAAAAAAAGAAAATATGTTATTGTGAGAGGGAGCAAAGATGGCAGAATAGTGAGGGCGTGCACTGATAGTCCGGGAAAAGATAGTTTAATAAAAGTGGAGATACTGTAGTTTCAGGGAAAGGTTTGGGAAAGAAACTGCAGAGGAAATTCTTCCGGAACTAGTGGGACATGGTGGACTTATGTGGAGAGCAAGGGGGCCCATGGCTCAGGAGCCCAGAGGCTGAGTCTACGCACCAGCACTGGAAAGAGAGGTGAGGTGAAACCTCAGTAGCCCAAGACATTGACGGGAAAATGGCAGGAAGAGCCTAGAGGGAACGAGGCTTGAAGCCCCACTGGGGAAAGTTCACCAGGCTAGAGGAGAGAAAAAAATAAATAAATAAAAGGGACCGGCATGGACACGAGTCTCTCTCTACAATCACGTTACAAAGGCAAACAAGATAAAGAGCAGGCACCATTTTGGACATACGTAAAAATGGCGCCCGCCATCAGCGAAGCAGAAAAACCTGACTCTGGTGGGGAGAAATAACAGACCGTTAGGACCTAGTGAAGATGTGGAGCTAATGAACTGAGACTGTGAAAAACTGAAGGTGTGGGAGAGAACTCACGGAGATGTGAGCACTCTAGGGAGAGTATACAATTTCAGTAACCTTGGCAACCCGGTGGGAGACGGCAGAGAAATTTGAGCTTACATTGAGGACTGCATAGATCCTTTGTGTGGTCCTTGGGGCAGAGCAGATGAATATTATACTCACAGGGGCCAGATTTCAGACATTGACTACCTTCAATTCTGCTCAGCCATGCAGAATTACTTCCCTTCTGAATTAAAAAGAGAGAGAGAAAGAGTGCACGAGAGAGAGAAGATTTACCACTCCTAACCTGGGTGTGTCACCTTTGGCACACCCTTAACCCTGAGGAACCAAACAGAGCTCTGTGGCCACACCCATCACAAGCCTCTAAGGATCTATCAACAGCAGACAGTCCACTTAATCTAGAGTAATAGTATAATGAGAAAAAGCACCACAGCAAAGAAACCAAAGAATATCTTCACAATGCCAAGCAGCAAATGCAACAACCGAGGAAACAAGATCAGGGAAGACATTATGATGCCCCCAAATGAACAAGACACCCCAATTCAAAATTATGAAGATAATGAGATAGAAAAAATGCAAGAAACGGATCTAAAAAAATTTATAAGAACATTAAGATCCTAAAATATGCAAGAGAGAAACGTCAGATTATTCTCAGAGGATCTCCAACTAGACTCATAGCTGACTTCTCATCAGAAACCCTACAGGCTAGGAGGGAATGGCGAGATACAGCCCAGGTACGAAGAGAGAAAAACTGCCAGCCCAAAATATTATATCCTGCAAAGCTCTCATTTGTGAATGAAGGTGAAATAAAGACCTTTCTCAGCAAACAGAAATTGAAAGAATTTGTCACCACTCATCCAGCCCTGCAAAAAATGCTTAAAGATGTGCTGCACATAGAAACACAGAAACAGGGCCATAAGTATGAAAGAAGGTAAAGGAAGAAAACCTCCCAGTAAAAGATCACAGGAAGCTCAAAGCATAAACTAGAAAATATCTTTGGGAAAATGGCAGGGCAAAGTTACTACATATCAATAGTCGCATTGAACATTAATGGCCTCAACACTCCAGTTAAAAGACACAGACTGGCTGAATGGATTAAGGAACAAAACCCATCTATTTACTGCTTACAAGAAATACATCTTTCCAACAAAGATGCATGCAGACTGAAAGTGAAAGGGTGGAAAAAGAAATTCCATGCCAACAGAAACCAAAAAAAAAAGCAGGTGTAGCCATCTTAATATCAGACAACATAAACTTTAACCCAAAAACTGTTAAGAGAGACAAAGAGTGAGAAAAGAAATAAAGTACTTTTTTTTTCACTTAAAAAAAAAAAGACAAAGAGGGGCACTACATAATGATTAAGGGTTCAATTCAACAGAAAAATGTAGCTATTATAAATGTATATGCACCTAATTACAGGGCACCGGTTTATGTAAAAGATATGTTAAGGGACTTAAAGGGAGACTTAGATTCCAATACAATATCCAATACAATAGTACTGGAGGACTTCAATACTCCACTCTCAGAAAGAGACAGAAAAACCAGACAGAAGATCAACAAGGAGACAGCAGATTTAATTGACACTATAGCCCAAATGGATCTAACAGATATCTACAGAACTTTTCATCCTACACAGAAAGCATTTACATTCTTCTCAGAGTTGCATGGAACCTATTCTAGGATTGACCACATACTATGCCATAAAGCAAGTCTCAGAAAATTCAAAATAATTAGAATCATACCATGCAGCTTCTCAGACCACAGAGGAATGAAGTTGGAAATTAGCAACTCAGGAATCCCTAGAGAGCATGCAAACACATGGAGACTGAACAACATGCTCCTGAATGAACACTGGGTCTAGAAGAAATCAAAAGAGAAATCAAAAACTTTCTGGAAATAAATGAGGATAACAACACAACATATCAAAAAATATGGCAAAAGCAGTGTTGAGAGGAAAGTTTATATCAATAGGTGCCTGCATGAAGAAATTGGAAAGGCACCAAATAGATGAGCTTTCAATGCATCTCAAGGATCTAGAAAAAACTGCAGCAAACCAGACCCAAATCTAGTAGGAGAAGAGAAATAATTAAAATCAGAGAAGAAATCAACAGGATTGAATCCAAAAAAAATTACAAAAAATCAGCCAAACAAGGAGCTGTTTTTTTGAAAAAATAAACAAAATTGACACCCCATTGGCCCAACTAACTAAAAAAAGAAGGGAAAAGACCCAAATCAATAAAATCAGAGATGAAAAAGGAAATGTAACAACACCACAGAAATAAAAAGAATCATCAGAAATTACTACAAGGACTTGTATGCCAGCAAACAGGGAAATCTATCAGAAATGGATAGATTCCTGGACACATGCAATCTACCTAAATTGAACCAGGAAGACATAGAAGACCTAAACAGACCCATAACTGAGACAGAAATTGAAACAGTAATAAAGGCCCTCCCAACAAAGGAAAGCCCAGGACCAGATGGATTCACTGCTGAATTCTACCAGACATTTAAAGAACTAACAACCAATATCCCTGATGAACATAGATGCAAAAATCCTCAATAAAATACTCGCCATTAGAATGCAACAACACATCAGAAAGATCATCCACCCAGAGCAAGTGGGATTTATCCCTGATATGCAGGGATGGTTCATGTTAGGAAAACAATCAACATGATACACCACATTAACAGACTGCAGAAGAAAAACCATGTGATTATCTCAACAGACACAGAGAAAGCATTTTATAAAATATAACATCCTATCATGATGAAAACTCTAAGTAAACTGGGTATAGGAGGAACATTCCTCAATACAATCAAAGCAATTTAAGAAAAACCCACGGCCAGCATCCTATTGAATGGGGAAAAGTTGGAAGCATTTCCACTGAGATCTGGTACCAGACAGGGATGCCCACTCCCAACACTGCTATTCAATATAGTTCTGGAAGTTTTAGCCAGAGCCATCAGGCAAGAAAAAGAAATTAAAGGGATAAAATTGGGAAGGAAGAAGTCAAACTATCCCTCTTTGCAGATGATATGATTCTTTATTTAGGGGACCCAAAGAACTCTACTAAGAGACTCTACTAAGAGTGTCAAACTTAGAGTTTGGCAAAGTAGCAGGATATAAAATTAATGCAAAAAAATCAACAGCCTTTATATACACAGGCAATGCCATGGCTGAGGAAGAACTGCTAAGATCAATCCCATTCACAAAAGCCACAAAAACAATCAAATACCTTGGAATAAACTTAACCAAGGATGTCAACGCTCTCTATGATGAGAATTACAAAACCTAAAGAAAGAAATATAAGAGGATACCAAAAAATGGAAAAATCTTCCACAGATTGGAAGAATCAATATCATCAAAATGTCCATTCTCCCAAAAGCAATTTATAGATTCAATGTGATACCAGTCAAAATACCAAAGAAATTCTTCACAGATCTAGAAAAAGTGATGCTGAAATTTATATGGAGACACAGGAGACCTCGAATAGCTAAAGCAATTTGTACAACAAAAACAAAGCTGGAGGCATCACAATACCAGATTTTGGGACATACTACAGGGCAGTTGTAATCAAAACAGCATGGTACTGGTACAGAAACAGATGGATAGACCAATGGAACAGAATAGAAACACCAGAAATCAACCCAAACATCTACAGCCAACTTATATTTGATCAAGGATCTAAAACCAATTCCTTGGAGCAAGGGCAGTCTATTCAATAAATGGTGCTGGGAAAACTGGATTTCCACGTGCAGATCCCTACCTTACACCTTATAAAAAATCCACTCAACATGGATTAAAGACTTAAATCTATGACCTGACACCATCAAATTATTAGAGAGCATTGGAGAAACCCTGCAAGATATAGGTACCGGCAAAGATTTCCTGGAAAAGACCCTGGAGGCACAGGCAGTCAAAGCCAAATTTAACTATTGGGATTGCATCAAATTTAGAAATTTCTGCAAAAGAAACAGTCAGGAGAGAGAAGAGGCAACCGACAGAATGGGAAAAAATATTTGCAAACTATGCAACAGATAAAGGGTTGATAACCAGAATCTACAAAGAAATCAAGAAACTCCACAAAAACAAAACAAACAACCCACTTAAGAGATGGGCCAAGGACCTTAATAGATATTTTTCAAAAGAAGAAATCCAAATGGCCAACAGACACATGAAAAAATGTTCAGGATCACTAGAAATCAGGGAAATGCAAATCAAAACCACAATGAGGTTTCACCTCACCCCAGTTAGAATGGCTCACATTCAGAAATCTACCAACAAAAGATGCTGGCGAGGATGTGGGGAAAAAGGGACACTAACCCACTGTTGGTGGGAATGCAAACTGGTGACGCCTCTATGGAAGTCAGTCTGGAGATTCTTCAGAAACCTGAATATAACCCTACCATACAACCCAGCCATCCCACTCCTTGGAATTTACCCAAAGGAAATTAAATTGGCAAACAAAAAATCTGGCCTGAGAGTCAGCTCTTAAGGCATTTGGATATGGCTGAAGAGCCCATGAGAGTATTTTAGGCATGGAAAGCCAAGACACCCTGGAAAAAAAAAGAGCTAAATGAAAGATCTCTGGGAGTGAGATCCCAGTGGAAAATACGGGGCCATCAAAGAAGGAGTACCTTTCTCTGGAGGGAGGAGAGAACTTCCACTTTGACTATGACCCTGAGGGAATAAGGTTGAAGTCAGCGAACTCAAAAGGCTTCCATAGCCTTGGCAACTCATGACTAGAGCCTAGGGAGATTACTGACGCCATAAACAAGAGTGTCAAACTGTTAAGTCAACAACAGGAGTCACTGTGTACTTACTCCTCATGTAGGATCTCTGTCCTTAGTGTGTTGTCCAATGTGAAGTAATGCCATAACTTGTACTGAAACAGTATTTTACACCTTGTGTTTCTGTGTGGGTGCAAAACTGATGAAATCTTTACTTAATATAATCTGAATAGATCTTCTGTATATAAAGATAATTGAAAATGTATCTTGATGTGAATGGAATGGGAGAGCGAGCGGGAGATGGGAGGGGTGCGAGTGGGGGGGGAAATTATTGGGGGGGGGAAGCCATTGTAATCCATAAACAATCTTTGGGAATTTATATTTACTAAAAAATAAAAATTAAATATATATATATATATATATATATATACACTACATTGATCTCCTGTATATAAAGAGAATTGAAAATGAATCTTCATGTGAATGTAAGGGGAAAAGGAGCAGGAAATGGAGGGTTGCTGGTGGGAGGGAAGTTATGGGGGGGGGCCATTGTAGTCCATAAGCTGTACTTTGGAAATTTATATTCATTATAAAAGTTTAAAAGAAAGCAAATATGTTATTGTAAAAGCTAAGAGACAAAAAAAAAGAAAGGGGGAAAGAAGGATGGAGGGAATGAGGAGGGAAATTCACATTATGGGCTTAAAATTATATATATATGGAAGACATGAAAACTATTCTCTTTATATAAATAAAAATGTTAAATAGAATATGGCTCATTTATTAATATTTTTAAATTTTTAGAAGTAATTCAAATTAGCATATAAAAATATAGTATATATGGGGGCATGTGATGTACATGATGTACATAAATGCATTGCAAAATATCCAATCAGGGTAAATGCATTTATCTAGTCAAGCATTTAACATTTTTTATTGATAAAAATACTCATTTCAGTTAATAAGAATTCAGTGTTTAATCATAATTGTGCACATTTATATGTGCTTTGTTATTTTTATTGCTATTAGGTATAAAGATCAGCATTTAAGCAATAAACTGTCAGTATATGTGGTTGACACTACTGTACATAGAGATAACACAGAAATAAATACAAACTAATAAGAGAATTAAGCAAGATTACTGGATGTAAGGTCAATAGAAATAATCAAGAAGGCCATTATGTACCAGCAAGAACCAAATAGAAAACAACTTTTTAATGGACCAAATACAGACTAGAAAATAAACATCCACATAAGAAATGAAACAAGGATCAAATGATGTAATGTTTTCAAATATTCTTAAACAACTGTAGTACACATAAGGAACAAAAAGATAGGAAGGAAGGAAGGAAGGAAGGAAGGAAGGAAGGAAGGAAGGAAGGAAGGATCCTGTTTTATAATTTCATTCATTTTTAATTGCATATTATTTTGCTTGTTTATTTTGGTATCATCAGTTATGACATGTCTGTCCCTACAAAACTGGATGCCTTACATTTTCATTTACTTGAGGATTTTCTATTTTATAAAATTTAATTATGAATACAATCTATAGTTCTATCTCAAGTTTATACAAAAGAAGAACCTTAAGCTTATTCAAAAGTCCAACATTACAAAATCATCATCCAGACAAAGAGTGTGTTTAAATACTCTTTATCACCTTGTATATAATAAAAAATACAGGAGCTGACGATGTAGTACAGAGGATTAAGCTGCTACTTGGGATTCAGCATCCTATAGCAGAGTGTCAGTTCGAGTCCTGGTTATTCTCTATCTGATTCAACATCCTGCTAATGTGTCTGGGAAGGCAGTGGATGACAGCCTACTTGGTTGGGCACCCGACACCCACATGGGAGTCCGGGATGGAATTCCTGGCTCCTGGTTTCAGCCTGGCCAAAACCTGGTTGCTGAGGTCACTTGGGGAATGAATCATCCAATGGAAGATCTTTTTGTCTCTCCCTCTCTGTCACTCTGTCCTTCATATAAATAAATAAATAAATCCTTAAAGAAAACTTATATATGTGGGGGTTTCATAAAGCTCATTGAAATCTACTACCAAACATATATGAATGGGAATTTAAAAAAAAACTTTGTAACAAAAGAAATTTGTCTCCTAATTACATTCATCCATGAACTTTTAAAAAGGATTTATTTACCCTTTCTCTCTGTCTCTCTCTCTCTCTCTCTCACTGTTTAACTCAACCTGTCAAATAAATAAATAAATAAAAATGATTTATTTACTTACTTGAAAGGCAGAGTTACAGATAGATAGAGGCACAGGCAGAGAGAAGGAGAGCCATTTGGTTTACTCCCTGGTACTGAGCCAGGCCAAAGCCTGGAGCCTGAACCTACGTTTGGGTCTCCCACCTGGGTGGTAGGGGCCCAAGCACTTAGATCATATTCTAGTGATTTCCGAGGTGCATTAGCAGGGAGGTGGATTAGACCTGGAGCAACCAGAACTGATACATGTGCTCAAATAGGATGCCAGTGTTGTGGACAGTGGCTTAACCTGCTGTGAGACAATTCTGGCCCACATCCATGAACTTTTTGATGTTTCCTGATATAGTTAAACAGTCTTAGATTCCTGAATGACAGTTAGCTTGGCAGGTGCATAAGTAGCTTTCTAAAGGAAGAAGGAAATGTGCACAGAAGGATAAATATCACATGATCTCCCTCACACGTAGAGTCCAAAATATAGAATAAAAGGTGATGTCATAGAAGTTTAAAAAATAATGAAGGTTACATGAGGTGGGAGGTGGAGGGAAGAAAGAGGGAGGGATGGGGAAGTATTGAGTGGATACTAGGTTATAGCTACATAGGAGTAACAAGTTCAGGAGTCCTATTGCACAACAGGGTGACACAGTAAAGTAAATGTGCTGCACTTTTCTCTATGAAATGCAAGACACTACAAGATAGGAATTTGGAAGCATTTAACATAAAGACATATTAAATGTTATCATGGACAAGTATATTTACCCTCACTGGAAATTACACAACGTATACAGCTAGCAAAACTCACAAAGAACTCAATAAGTATACACAATTTTTATGTCTATTACATTTTTAAATGCTTAATGATTTTAGTAGGAATTCATTTCTGCCCAAAAGAAAGTTGCAAATATATGCATATGAATACAGATATGACTGTCTCAAATAAGATTTCATTAATTTACTTTTACAACTATATTTTTCTCCAACACATTTAAAAATTTTAATCTGTTCTGAAATATCCTTTCTTAAATTGAGAGAGTAATTTCTTTTAGTATGCTCATAACTAGAGCAAGTCTGTGCACTAAAGCAAGGGTACTTCCTGCAGGCAACAATAATTGTAGACTCGGCTAATTTGCCATTAAGGTAGAGTGCTCAAGTTTACCGTTGTCTTCTCTGTTCTCTCATCATGGCTTCAAACACTTGCTTAGTCTGTTTTCAGATTCACTGTAAGAGGCTATTAAATTGGGTCCTTCTACTTAACTTTCCTAACAGTTTGTTATAGGCCAATTTGTACAGGTGAGAGTAATTAGTAATCACCAGTCTCCAATCAGCAATTAGCTCCAATTAAGGCTTTCCAGCTGCTCAGACCTGTGCTGGCTTTCTTCTGCCACTTAAACAGCCAAAGCTCAGCCACAAGTCAGGCTAAAAATGTAAGAAGCATTCATATGTCATCATTCTGATGTACAAACTTTTTGATTACTCTAAAACTCCCATTTTCAAAGCGAATTACTTATCTTGTGAGTTCTCAAATGCATGCAGCTGTATGTGTGTCAGTATCCAGGTGGCATAATAACATAAAGCATGCAAGATTGATGGCGACAAGGATCAAAACATAGGACTTCAGGCAAAGTTCACACTTTTCATAATTTAGCCTAGAAAGCTGTGAGCAGCACAGGTTGTACCCAAATACTTCATTAAATGAATCAAGGGGCTGGCATTGTGGCATAGGGGCTAAAACTTCTGCCTGCAATGCAGGCACTCACATGGGCGTTGGTTCAAGTCCTTGCTGCTCCACTTTTGATTTAGCTTCCTGCAAATGTGCCTAGAAAAGCAGTGGAGGGTGGTCCAAGTACTTGGGCCCCTGCACCCATGTGGGAAATCTAGAAGAAGCTCCAACTCAATGATCCAGCCCTGGCTGTTGCAGCCATTTGAGGTGAATCAGAGGATGGAAGATATCTCTCTCTTTTTTTCTCTTTGAGGGGTGAATCAGAGGATGGAAGATCTCTCTCTCTCTCTCTTTCTTATCTCTGTATGTGTTGTCCTCTCTATATGGCTCTGACTTTCAACAAATAAATAAGTTTTTAAGAAATTATTCAAAAGTGCATAAATGTGAGCACACCAATGAAGTCAGGAGTCTAGCTCCAGAAAGACTAGGCCTGCATTCGCACAGACCAAAGAACAATCTTGGAGATTTTCATTATTTTCATACATTGCTTATTCTCACAGAGGGAGGTGTGTATGCATAGGAAACATCTACTATGCTCATGATTGCAGACAGGCTACAAAAGGTGTTCACACCACAGCACACCCCCATCCCCTACTCCCCACAGCTCTTAACATGATCCCGCAGGCAACAGTGACCAGCAGCCAAGCACTTACGTAAGAGTGGTTCCACAACCAAGCTACTTCAGTTGTGCGTATGCTGGTTGTCATAGAGACATACAAGCTTGGGAACCAGCTAAGTCTCTTTTTCCCAGCACTCCACCTCTGCAGGTTTCCTCACCTCACAATATGTCCATGTGTTATCTTCCAGGAGCATGCATAGAGCATGAAACATTCCAACCAAGGCCACAACAATACAACAAACTGGAATACCAAGTACAGCAAGCAATGCTGATGGCTGTCTCCCACAAGTCTTGAGAAAGGCTTGGCCCCCATAAAGGTTAGCGCATAACCATCTAATTCTCCACATATGACACCACATTAGACCAGTAGGCAGCCCTGCAGTCTGTGCAAACAGCAACAGGTGAGAGCTCATATGCAACAACAGGCTCTACTACTTGTAGCTGAGCCCATTGATTGGTTGGTGAACCCAATTCCCACCAAATTGTCATGGCAGACGGCTAGACAGCTACCACATCCTCTGCATGGGGTGTCCTCTGCTGGATCTTCCATGAGCCAGGCTACACAGGAACTGGCCAAGTCCCATCCTAGGATGGACTAGTACCAGTTTCTTGGTGCACAGGGTCCTGGGGAGCGTATTTTCAGTTGCATACGTCACAGGCCCCAAATCCCTTCTCATTTAGCTCTCAGCAGGCTTGCATTTAAAATTCCCACTGCTGCAGTTAGGTTCCCCACTTTGTCACGGGGTGCTTGTGCTGCTCCACGGTGTGGCTTGACTGCCCTGTCTCATATCCGGGCAGCGGTAGGGCAGAGGGTACACTTTGTGTCGGGGGTGGTGTTCATTGTGCTCTCAGTAGCCATCAAGGTGGCGTCAGTCAAGGAGTACCAAGTCTCTGCTCCTTTCCACAGCTGGGAACAAAACAGTCTCAGCCTTTCATGCCACTGCCAAAGGCCCGACCAAACCCTCCTGTAGTGACGTGTACGTGAGCCTCGCACAGGAAGCGTGGATCAAACACACTGAAGGCCTAAGCGGCTTGCACATTCCACTTGGCTGCTGTGAAGGCTGCTCACTCCTGCTCCATGTGTACCTGATGCTCTTCCTTACCAAAGGCTGTAAGAGCCTGGCAATTTGGGCCAGATGTAGGATCAACACTCTCCAATATCCCCAAAATTCTACAACTGCTGTAACTGTTTTACAATCACTGGGCTGGGAAAAGCCTGAATATTATCTATCACTGCCTCAGAGAAGACCAGGGTCTTGACCTGGGCAAGAATTTGACGCAGCCCTGGTCCCTGTGTGTTGGACTCAATGGCCAACCCACCCACATGGTTTAGATGGCTCGGCTACGTGGGAATAGCTGCTTCCAAACCTGTAAGAGAGTGACGGGTTAGCATCACATCATCTATTTAATGAAGCACACACATGGTCAGAGGCACAGGCCACTACGCCAAACTGACTGTTATCAAATCGTGACACAAGGCGGGGCTGTGAAGGTAGCCTTGGAGAGAAACAGTGAAGAACTACTGTCCTCCACTTCAAGAAAAGGTCAACTTAGGAGATACAATGAAAGACAGCATCAGCCAGCTCTCAAGCTTGGTAAGTTCCAAGTTCATGGCTGAGGCAGTCCATGATGACACTCACCCTTAGAACTGCTGCAAGCAGAGGAGGAACAAGCTTATTAAGCTACTGGTAACCTGCTCTCGTCGGCATGTCCCATCTGGTTTGTCCAGGCCTTACTGGTGAACAGAACGGGCTCTGCATAGGTCCAACAGCACTCACCTTCCCCAGTTCCTGGATGGTTCCAGTAATTTCTTTGTGATCACCTGGCAGTTTATATTACTGGGTATTTATCACCTGCTTGGGCTTGGGTAGCTGTGATTGGGGTCAGCATGCTGCCTCAGTGTAGCTTTAAACATGCCCGCTCACAGGTGGAATTCCCCCACGGTAGTTTCTAGCCATTCCCATTCTTGAAGTGGGAATATTTAAAAATCATAAATGCATTTTTAAAATTTTATTTAAGGTATACAAATTTCAGAAATTTTGTTTGTTAAAAAAAAAAACCAGCTCTTCTGTCAGGTGCTGTGATGCTGTAGGTTAATTCTCCGCCTGTGGTGCCAGCATCCCATATGGGCGCTGGTTCCAGTCCTGGCTGCTCCTATTCCAATCCAGCTCTCTGCTATGGCCTGGAAAACCATGCCCTTTCAAGGTACATTAGCAGGAAGCTGAACTGGAAGGAGAGAAGTCAGGACTCAATCAAGCGTTCCACCATGGGATGCCATTGTTGCAAGCAGCAGCTCAGCCTGCTGTGCCACAATGCTGGCCCCATGAATCATATTCTTACCACAGGATCCCCTATTCATTTCTCCATGTATTTACCCTACTGATTTTAAGATCTATGCAAATGTTTATGCAGGTTTTATTAATATCACCAAACCGGAAGTATCAAAGATAACCTTCAATAGATAAATAAATAAGCACTCTCTGTTAGATCCATAAAAGAAAATGCTATTCAGTTGTAAAAAGTAATGAGCCTCAAGCCATAAAAAGATGCGTGTGAAATTTAAATGTAAATGGTGAAAGTCTCTAGTTTAAGAAGTCTATAGACTGTGTAAACACAATTAAATATCATTCTGGAATAGACAAACTATAGCAATGGTAAAAATATCAATGGGGACATTTTTAAGGCCCAAAATCATTCTGCATGATACTATAATGGTGTATATAAGACCATGCATTTGTCAAGAACCTATAGAACATTATAGCATAATGATAGAACCTTAATGAATGCAAATTTTATGGTCATTTACGAGGTTAAAGATCTCAAGGAGAAATTCACACTGTTAAAAGATAATCTAAATGCATTACAAATGCATAAAAATGCTGACCTAAGTAGCTATGAAAATTAGTAGAATCTGCAGAAGTTAAGGAAAAAAAGGGCAATAAAATATTATATTCTAGTTGATAGTTTTTCCTCATGGGAGTGTGAATTAAAGAATCTGATGAATCCAGAGGCTTAGGCCACATTTCTTACTGCTGAATGAGGGGGTACAGATACAGAAGTAAAGGAGCTGGAATAATTCATGTGGTAATGGGTTAGCTGAATACAGCACGATACACCAATGTTTAACTTAATATAGGAATAGATTGTTTTCACATAGAGAAATATTTATTGAGTTTTCTATACAGAGATTTACAGACTCACATACAGTTCCTTGTTTTCCAGTTGAGAAGGTTTAGATCTAAGAATATTATAGTATCAATGAATTAGTTCTTGGATTCCAATGACATTTTCAAGGGAAAAAAATGGAAACGGATCTTCTCACAGAAATGGCTGATTATAGGAGTCAAGAAGAAATATAACAGATGAGACTGGAGCACCTTGTAGAACAAGTGTAGAAGATGGTGATTTTAAACACACACACACACACACACTCATGTTGATGAGGGTATGCCAAAAAACACAGGAACAGGAACATACTCCTCTCTTCTCTATTAGTGCCAAAGGTTCATGTTTAGTTCACTTCAGTTACACACAGGCATTGAAAGGGTTCTAATGGAATTTGAAGTGTGCCCAGTGAAAGGATGGGGACTTTTTAGTTGTCCACATTCCGCTTTTCTACCTGCTTTGAACAATTACAATGGAGTAACTATTTTTAAAGCTTATTTTTCAATTCATAAAAATGACATTTATTTTCAGTCAATGGGATGACTACTTGTCCTTCTTGTCCCTTAATCCTTAATGTTTGCTTGAACATTTTCCTTTAAAAAAAAAAGATTATTCCCCATACCTACTTCCTACTTTGGTTCTCTTTCCTGCTCAGATCCCATCATTTGCACTTTGATATTATTTCTCATGCAAATTTATATATGGAAAATATTGTTCAATTTGGATAGAAGGCATGGAGAATTAAAAAAAATCTGAAATCAGATTGAAGACATTTATTTCTGTGTAAAGTTATTTAAGAACTCTGCATTATATAAAAAGCAAAAATGTTCAACGTACTTGATGTGACTAAGCAAATATTGCTATAATAAGATTGACTGCATAAAGACAAAAAAAGACAGGAACTAACTGAAAAGAACCCCAGTAGCCAACGCTAGAATAATTTGAGCACAACAAACACTGGAAGTAGCATTAGGTTGTAACTCAAAGTATAAATTAACATCCATGAGTGAATGCACACTGGTGTACATAGATGGTTGGGTAAGTAAACCACTGGGGAAGAAGATACAAATCTCCCTTGCAGGAGGATTTCAAATTGTGTAGAAATTTTACCCGCAGAAGCTGGTGCACAATTCCCACGCCTTACCTACTCTTGTAGTGTCTTCCTGCCAAAGAGTATGGGAAAGAGGAAGGAAAGAGTGGCCCTGCAGTGGAGAAAACTGAAAAACTCTCCTCTGCAAAGCCTATCAAAGTCAGTACTGACAGGAATAAGTCGCTAAACTGTCTGCAAAACGCCTGTGCTCTACTTCTCAACGCTGCCAAAGCCGTCAACAACAAGGGAAATTTGAGAAGCCGTCACAGTCACCAGGAGGCTCAGGTCACACCAGGACTACATTTAACGTGACAACTTGGATGGGTTCCCAGAACAGAAGAGGAGCATTAGGTGAAAACTAAGGGGCAAAAGCGAAAGCCATTGGAATAACATGCAAACTTTAGTTAAGAAAAATGGGTCAATAATGTTTCAATGCTTGCATCAGATGAGCCATGTTAACATAAGATGTTAATAATAGCAGAGACTTGGTGCAGGGTGTCTGCCAACTCTGTGCTGGCTTCACAACATTGCTCTAAACCCAAACTTTGCTAATTTTTAAATGCTTATTTGTTAAAATGGATTATTGTCCAGAAATAAATGAAAAAAAAAAAAAACTGCTGAAAATGGATGCCAAATTTCAAGGATCTGTTTATTGCACCAAAGCAAAGGCATTTTTCCTCATTATCATTCCATTTAGATTTTGCAAGAATATTGCTAATAACAAGGATAAATTGCTAACAAAACAGCAATGGAGAATAAATGATAAATCTTTATTTTGGCCTCACCTAGGCAACATTGTTCCAAACGGCTAGAGCAGCATTTAAAAATGTTCAGTTTTGCACACTTAAAAAGTAAATGCCCATTTAAAAGGGGACACTTTTACAATACTGGAGCAAATGTAAATTAGTATACCCATAATGGATAACTATATGAATATTCTCCAAAAATCTAACAGAGAACTACCACATCACCTAACTGGCATTTATTTCTGTGTATTTACCCAAAATATTTGTAACGGTTTTGTCAATGCTATCTTCACTCCTATTGCAATGTAGCACTAATCACAATAGCTGACTCAATCGCACGTCCATCAACAGTTTAGCAGATTTTACAAAATGACATTTACAACAATGGAATATTAGTCAGTCTTTAAAAAGAGGGACATTTTATCATCTGGAACAAATTGGATAGAATTGGAATTCATGATGAGCGAATTAAGCCAGGAACAGAAGGCAAACACTGAATGCCCTCATGTTTACGTGGAATTGAGAACCAATGAACCCACAGAAGCAAAGAGCAGAATGGCGCTTGCGGAGGCTGAGCACAAGAGAATGGGGAGGGTGGATGATAAAGAGTACACAGTCACTGACAGGACAAATATGGGGATAGTTTTTGAGATGTATTATATAGAGTGTTGAAGACAGTTGATAGAACATCGTGCTTTCAAAAATTGCCAGAAGGCAACTTTCCAATGTTCTTACCACAGAAATATTAAATATTGAAATGATGGAGAAATACTAACAATTTTGATTCAGTGATTCCACATTTTATCTAGAAATCATAACATTGCATTTTACTCCAGAGATCTACAATAAATATACACAAACACAAAATTTTAATCTATAACAAGTTTTAAAAATAGAAAAAAATAATAAAAGACTTCAGAAAATATAATTAAGAAATAAACTTTAGGTGGATTAAATTTTTTTGCATACTATATTGGTAATTACTGTTAATGTTTTCAGAATTGGTCATTAATTTGGTATTATTATTAGCATGATTTTGGCTGTGATGCAAAATTTTTCTCTAATACTTTTTCTGTATTTTTCTCACAAAAAACACATTTGGTGAACTCTCATATTTCTTATTATTTTTGATAATGAAATACACCACCAAAGTCATATGTGATATAACAAATCCTTAAAATTATAGCAAGATGAGGCCTGTGATGTGACATAGCAGGTAAAGCTGCTGCCTGTGTCTCTGGCATCGTATATGGGCAATCGTTCAAGTCCTGGCTGTTCTACTTCCAATCCAGCTCCCTGCTAATGTGCATGGGAAAGCAGAATGCCCAAGTCCCTTGGGTCCCTGCACCCATGTTGGAGAGCTGAATGAAGCTCTTGGCTCTGGCTTCAGCTTGGCTCAACTCCAATCTTTGCAACCATTTGGAGAGTGAGCCAATGGACTGAAGATCTCTCTGTCTCCCTACTTCCCTTCTATGTAACTATGCCTTTCGTATAAATAAAAATAAATCTTTAAAAAATTATAGAAATATCAATCTTTGGTTTGTAATAATGCAAACTGATCTTTAGGTGAATAAAAGTGATATTTTATTCTGAGATATATTTTTGTCTGAAATTGTTGCATTTTGGTTGCATATTTGCGATTATGATGAAAGAATGCATAGACATAGAGAATGTGTTATATTCTACCATACTAATGTATTTCTATACTATCAAGGTAAATTTAAAAATTATTTTTAAAAATAAACACAATATTTCATATTCCCAGAAATCTCACTTTGGCATGGTCAGATTTTGAAATAGATTATACATATTCTGTCCTGCCTACAGTTACCTTATCTTTATTCCTGAAATCCAATAGTTACACTTGCATTTTTAGACTATCTGCATTTTGAAAGACCACATTTGCCTTGTTGTATCAAATGTGATAATGCATATGGAATTATCTCTGTTCACTGTAAATAATCAGCAGTGTTTCATTATATTTGTAGTTGTATTTCTAGTGCTTACCATAATGCTTGTATATTAGAATAAATTAAAAAAATTAACAAAGGCATGATGAGATTTGCTACTTTCAAATAATTTATGTTAATGGAAAATAATTTATAGCATTTTTTTCCTAAAACCTCAGCATTTTCATTATAATGTATAACTGATGGAAATACCTCATGGAAATACAGTTTCCATTTAATCTTTATGTAGATTCCTGAACCCAGTGGTTACATACGAGATTTGGGAACTTTAAATTAGAATTTCAAATATTCATTGAGGATTATGTTGCCTCCAAGAGACACTATAAATGATGATCTCCCCCAACATTTGATGGCCCAATTAGAGGATAGTCTTGTTCTCTGGGAGTAATATAACTCCTTTGGTGAGATTTTTGGTTTCTGTTATGTTTGAAACTTGGTTACAAATTGGAATCAAGTGACTACTAAAAACTTGAGATTCAAGCAGCTGACTGTCTACTATATTCCTGGGAACAAAAAATGGTCATTTCTACAGATTAAATTAAATGAATCTATGCATGAAACTGACTCTCTTCTAGGCCCAACAGATACTAGCGCCATCTACCCACCTCAGGCTTCTTTTTTTTTTAAGCAGACCAAATTTCCTCATCATTTGGGCCTTCACACACATTCCTCATCTTCATTAGAAGACTTTTTTTTTTTTTTTAACCAATTCATTTTCTGGTGAACTTTTGTTGTTCCTTTTGTACTATTTTGTCTATTTTCACAATAATTATACATTACAAACCACCTTTAAACCTGATGCTTTGTAATAACACATTTTATGTTTATGCATGAGTCTACACTGCACTATGGGCTTTCAATGGTGTGGACTGGCCTGAGTTTGCCTTGGCTTGACTCGTTCAAGCATTTGTAGGATGTTGACAATCTGACATAGGCTTGTTGCTCTAGGGTTACTTAGGTGGAAAGGCCACCTCTGTTGCTCACATGCCCCCTAAAATCTACTTTCAGCAGATTCTCATTAAAGTCGGAGGTGAGCTCTCTCAGTCTCTGGCTGAGAAAAGCAGTTCACTACATAGCACTACCGGTAGAGGGGGAAGATACTCTCAAATGGAATGGGTATTGCAAAGCAGGAAAAACAGCCTGTTCATGCAGTGGATCTACCACGGTGTCTGGATCTCAATCTGCATTAATACTTATGTACATATTTATATATGTGTACTCTAAATTGATTTTCATGTCAAGCCAACATAATGTCAAAAATAGGACTGTCTTTGCTTCAGATATGAAAGGTATAACATTTCACATGCATGTTGGCTGTATGACAATAAAAATAAAATTCTTAAATATTATATAATATGAAATCAATGTTATTTCTATTCAATTCAAATTAAAAAGTTTACTGGACTTTTCTCTTCATTTTCTGTTCGCTGTTTTAAACATCAGACATATTTTGTCTCATTCTTTCCCCATTTCTTATGCTGTTCCAATCCCTAGAAAATTAGTTTTCTCCTTTTTATTGTTCATATAAATTAAACTGTCTTCCATCGCATCACCATTATTTATGTGGAAAATTAATCCTTTCCCTACCATCCACTAGAATGTAATCTCCTGAAATGCAAGTCAATATCTAATTATTTCTCCAGAATCATCACTATGTATTATATGTGTATCAATATAAGATATTATTATTATTGCTAATATTATTCTTGGTGTATTGATGTATTTGATTAAATAATATTATGAGTGTTATAAATTGCTATAAATTATAAGTATTCTAATTGTTTCTGGAAAAAAAGGATAGATTTTTATGATATCCTGAGTACTGACTGTTAGACCTAGAGATATCCTGGACTATGCCACAGTATTTATAGATACATATTTAATACTCAATCTGATAGAATCTTTACATATGCTTACATTAGTTCATAATATTCTAATATTATACAGCTGATTTCAGGGATAGGCAATCTTATCATCAAATATAGTAAGATAAATGTATTTTAAGTCTTGTTCTATAGGATATATACATATAAAAGATTACCTGAATTTTTTAAAGATTTATTTACTTATTAGAAGGCAGAGCTGAGAGAGAGAGGGAGATTGACCTTCCAGCAGCTGGTTCATACCCTAAATGGATGCAACAGGGGCTGGGCCAGGCCTGAGCAAGGAGCCCAGAACTCCACCCAACTCTCCCACGTGGGTGACAGGTGTCCAAGAACTTGTGCCATTGCTTGCTGATTCCCAGGACGTATTAGCAGGAAGCTGGATCTGAAGCAAAGGAGCCAGGTCTCTAACAGACTTTCAGATATGCAATGCCGGTGTCCCAAGCAGCATCTTAACCCAATGTACTCTCTCCATGTTCTGAACTGTTAATCCAAGGTTCATTGAAGGAGAAATATAAAGGAAAATATAATTAAAATCACAAGGAATTGTAGGTAGCTTCCAACAGAATTCTTCATCAAGTGAAGAAGGGAATAATATACATCAATAGTAGAATAACTGTTTCTAAGGGTAGCTCTAACAGGGGAGCCTGGTGGTGTTTATCCAAAAGGCCACAAGTATGTCTTAGATTGATCAAAGTAGAGGCTTATCTTTTAAAAGCAGAAAATACTACATGACTATATTCTGAATCATTCCAGATGAGAATATAACTGAAGAATTAAGGAAAAATAACTGAAACGTTCCCAACAAATATCCAACATGTATGAAAAACTAACATCAGTATTTGATTCATATATGCAGCGTGGTTGTTAGAAGGTATGTTGAAGCTGTCGGTCCATAATAATTTTTAAATGCAGATGAACACATGGACCCTGTCATTATTAGGGTCCAATAGTGACTGTTTTATATAATTTTTCCATGCAATCTCTGTGGTTCTTGCCTTTTCCCCTGAAAGATTATTTATTTATTCAAATGAAAGAGGGGAGAGAGTTGGGGGATAGAGAGAGTGGTGGGAGGGGTAAGAGAGATAGTGGGAGAAGGGAGAGGGAGAGTGAGAGAGAGAGAGAGAGAGAGAGAGAGAGAATCTCTGCTGGTTTACTCCCCTAATGGCCACATTAGCCAGATCTGAGCCAGGCTAAAGCCAGGAGTCTGCAACGCCACACTGTTCTCTTACGTGGGTGGCAGAGTCCCAATAAATTGGTCATTTCCACCTCCTTCCCAGGCCCATTAGCAGGAAGCTGAATCACAAGACAAGTGCAAGTGGGAGGTACTCAGACTGGCATTCCAATTTGAGATGCTGACAATGAAAGCAGTGACTTAACCTACTGCCCCTAGGAAACTTTTTTTTTAAGTTTGGAAGTGTCTCTAACTCTTTTTTTTTTTTTTTTTTTTTGTCCAAGCTAATGTATTTTTCTTTACACATATGCTGGTTTCCTATTTATAAAACTATAATCCTCCCCACTAGACACAATATACAGACACAGAAAATCCTCCTGTGATAGGATCTCTCTACATTAATCTGAAAGTCAAGATGCTTAAGATTTTTACAGGTTTTATTATTTAGTTTAAGTGCCTTGGTGCACCACCTTAAATCTTTCTGAGATTTTGACAAAAGATCCTGTGGGAATTTGGTTGTGAGGATTTTACTAGTGGTTTCCTGATTTTTACCTTGTGCTCAGAGGATTTCTTATTTTGAGAAACTTAAGCTGGCTCAAGAAATTGGAACAGGGGAATAGTATTTTTCCAAAAATGAATCTGAATTTGGAAATATTTCCTTTAGGTTCTGCATAAAGGCATTTAATTAATTTATTTCATTTATTTGAACCCTATCACAAATCAAATTAGGTATTTTCAAATTAGATATTTTCAACTTCTGATGGGTTTATTGGGGCAAAACTACATTGTAGATCAAGAAGCACCTGCATGCTTAATTATCCAAGTTGCCAAAACTGGTAATCCTGCCAATTGTTCTTCCAATGAAAACTTTTGTCTTATTTTCTCCTGCCTCCAATATCAATTTTCCTGCTGCTCTTATGCACATTCTAACAGTTTCCTTTTGCTTTTCTAGTTTCCATCTACCATTACTAACTTAGGTCAGTACCATCTATGTTAGATTTTCCTTATAGCAACATTCAACTTCTGTTTTTCAGAGTGAATTGTACTCCTTCCCAATTCAGATGTTCACACACTCACTTTCAATGTGCCTACATTTGTATATATGAGCACCAAAGAGGTAATTTAATCTCAATAAGACCATAAGGATCAGGCCCTAAACTGTTATGACTAGTGCCATTAATAGAAAAGAAAGAGATACCAATGATACAGTAACACAGTAAGGTGGTAAGCCAAGGAGAGAGGTATTGGGAAAAACAAAATATGCCAATACCTTGATCTCAGACTTCCAGCCCCCATAGATGCAAAAAATAAATCTCTTTTCTTTGAGTTTCTGAGTCTATGACCATTTGTTATGGCAGTTCTAATACATCTGAGTAAAAATGATTCATGATTTAGTGGATTCAGACCTCTATCTTGAGGCCAGTGCTGTGGTATAGAAGGTTAAAGAAGGTTTTAGCCTCTGCCTGAGGCATCAGCATCCCATACGGGTGCCAGTTTGAGTCCTGGCTGCTCTGCTTCCAATGTAGCTCCCTGTTAATGTGCCTGGGAAAAGCAGTGGAGGTTGGTGCAAGTACTTGGGCCCCTACACACATGTGGGAGACCCGAAACAAGCTCCTGGATTCTGCCTTTGGCTGTTTTGGCCATTTGGGGAGTGAACCAGAAGATGGAAGATCTCTCTCCTCTCCCTCTCCTTCTCTCTCTCTGTATCTCAGGCTTTCAAATAAATAAAAAAAACAAATCTTTAAAAATGCCCTTGTCCCAACTGCTGATGTACAATTTAATACTTTATCCCTTTTAGTATTTTTTTGTTCTACTTAATACTATTGGTTGAACTCTGTAATTAACACACAATTATTCTTGGGTGTTTAAATTTTAACTGAAAAGTGATCCCTGTTAAATATAAGAGTGGGAATAAGAGAGGGAGGTGATGTACAATTTGGGACATGCTCAAGCTGACTTGCCCCAAATGGTGGAGTTAGAAATGTGCCAGGGATTCCAATACAATCCCATCAAGGTGGCATGTACCAATGCCATCTCGCTAGTCCAAGTGATCAATTTCAGTTCACAATTGATCATACTGATAGGTCTAAGAGTCAAAGGGATCACACAAACAAGACTAGTGTCTGCTAATACTAACTGATAGAATAAAAAAGGGAGAGAACGATCCAACATGGGAAGCGGGATACACAAGCAGACTCACAGAATGGCAGATGTCCTAAACAGCACTCTGGCCTCAGAATCATCCCTTAAGGCATTTGGATCTGGCTGAAGAGCCCATGAGAGTATTTTAGGCATGGAAAGCCAAGACACTCTGGCAAAAAAAAGAAAAACTAAATGAAAGATCTCTGCAAGTGAGATCCCAGTAGAAAGAACAGGCCATCTCTGAAGGCAGGAGAGAACTTCCACTTTGACTATGACCTTGTCTAAATAAGATCGAAGTCAGTGAACTCAAAAGGCTTCTATAGCCTTGGCAACTCATGACTAGAGTCTAGGGAGATTACTGACGCCATAAACATGAGTGTCAATTTTTAAGTCAACAATAGGAGTCACTGTGCACTTACTATGTCCTTAATGTGTTGTTCGATGTGAATTAATGCTATAACTAGTACTGAAACAGTATTTTACACTTTATGTTCTGTGTGGGTGCACACTTATGAAATCTTACTTAATATATACTAAATTGATCTTCTGTATATGAAGATAATTGAAAGTGAATCTTGATGTGAATGGAATGGGAGAGGGAGCGGGAGGTGGGAGGGTTGTGGGTCGGAGGGAAGTTATGGGGGGGAAAAAGCCATTGTAATCCATAAGCTGTACTTTGGAAATTTTTTACTAATAAAAGTTAAAGAAATAAAAAATAATAAAAATAAAATCTCTATTTTATTTATTCATGACTCTTTGGTTATGGAATTAGATAAGCCATTGTGAAGACAAATCCTTTCCACAACCCAAAAGTCCAGGATGATGGCTTTATTCACAAATTGGTATGTCATCTGATATAGTTGGATTGTCTGAGTCAGCCAGGATCCATTTTCAAGATGGTAGACTTACACTGCTGGAAATCCTGTGCTAGGTATCCTTTGGGAGCTCCTCCCATACTCTCAGTGAGAACCAAGGCTCGCTTTGGCCATGGATATATACAGGCATCATCCATGTGTCCTTTACAAGTTACTATCTCCACTCTCTGCGCCTTCCTCTATCTACCCAAGCATGAATGATCTTGCAGTGTTGACTTACATGCCTACTCGCTTTTGAGACATTGTCTGCATGGTCTGCACGCATCAAATTATCTGCCCTGCAGTGGCACAGCGTCACTTTTTGCCGTAAAATGTTGGATAAATAAAGTCAAAGAGCAGCCCAGATTCATAACATGTTGGAAGTTCCAAAGCAGCATTATGCCACATATTGAAGTCAATAGAGTTCAAATTTTGGAAACATTGGTCTGAGTTTATAAAACCATGACTAATAATCCTCTAAATTACAGTCACGTGTCACTTAACAATGGGGCTAATTTCTGAGAAATGTGTCATTAGCCAATTTTATCATTTTGTGAACATAATAATAGAATGTGCTCAGAAAAACCTAAAGCAAACAAACAAAAGCCTGGATGACACAGGCTACTCTACACTAGGGTATGCGGTATACCAACTTCCCTTAGTCTATGAACTTGTATAGCAAGCATTGTATATGCACTGTAGGCAGTTATAATATATTGGCAAACATTTATGTATCCAAACATGGAAAGAGAATAGTAAAAACATAGTGTGAAAGATAACAAATGGCATACCTTTGTAAGCCACATACTAAAAAGGCAATTTGCAGTACTAGATTTGTACAAGCTTTTCTTCTATTTTTGTAAAAACTTTTTTTGTTAAAAACTAAGAGAATGAGGCCAGCACTGTGGCATGGTAGGCTGGGCCTCCACTTTCAGCACCGGCATCCCGTTAATCCTCTGCCCTGCAGTCACATCACTTTGTGTTACAATATGTTGGTTAAATTGAGTCCAAGAGCAGCCCAGATGCAAAAATAGAGAGAAACACGATGGAAGTACCAAAGTACACTGGTTTGTGTTCCAGCTACTCCTCTTCTGATCCAGCTCTCTGCTTATGCCTAGGGAAGCAGAGGGCGATGGCCCAAGCACTTGTGAGATCCGAAGAAGCTCCAGACTCCTGGCTTCGGATTGGCCCAGCTCTGGCAACTGTGGTCATTTGGGGAGTGAATCAGTGGATGGATGAACTCTTTGTCTCTCTCCCTCTCTAACTCCACCTCTCAAATTAATAAATAAATCTTAAAAATAAAAGCGAGGGAAAACTAAGACACAAGCTGACAAATTAGTCAAGACCTATACAAGGTTAGAATCCTTGGTATCACTGCCTTCTGCTTCCACGTCATACCCTGAAAGGTCTTGACAGTCATTAACATATGGAGCTGTCAAGTTCTGTGCTAAAAATAGCTTATTTTGGAATATCTTTAAGAATCAGCTTAGACTTTTCTTGAAGAGGTGTTATTGTTTTATAAATTAATCTATTGTAATTTTCTTGGTTTGTTTCTGTATATTCATAAATAGATTTTCTTGTAAGCACATAGTCCACCATGAGTATTCCATCGTATTAATGAACTCATCAGTGTTGAAAGTTCATATTATCAAAGTTTCAAAGGAGCTTATTGATATCTGAAAAACATTCTGCTAAATCCTTAATTTTGAATTTTCTGGTGGCTTCTACTTTGCTTCCTTTCCGTTTCCTTTCCTCCTGCCTCTTCTCTGGCATGTGTTTCTATACCCGTTCCATTTTAACCTCACGAGACGAGCTTTGTACATGTCATCCAACACTGGTCAAAATATCACCATGAAGTGCACAGCTGTATATGCTGAGTTTATGGCTTAAAGTATTCTAACCCTCTTTCTTTTCTTCTTAAAATCCTGGTTTAGGAAAAGTTGGTGTATCATATTTCCTGTAGGATTTGTTTATGTTTTACCCTCCTTTTTTATTTTTTATTTTCTGAGAGATTAACTTCAAAAGCCCCCATCCCACCTTTTTTTTTTTTTTTTGAAATTTTACTTATTTATTTGAGAAGTAGAGCTACGGACAAAGAGAGGGAAAGACAGAGAGACAGATCTTCTGTCCACTGCTTCACTCCCCAAGTGGCTGCAACAGCCAGAGTTGAACAGATCTGAAGCCAGCAGCCAGGAGCTTCTTCCAGGTCTCCCATGCTGGTACAGTGGCCCCAACATTGGACCATCTTCCACTGCTTTCCCAGGCCATAGGCACAGCTGGTTTTGGAAGAGGAGCTGCTGGGACATGAAGTGTTGCCCACAATCCGATGCAGGCGCTACAGGCAGAGGCGTAACCTACTACACCTCAGCACCGGCCTCTCACATGCCCTGTCTTTGAGGACACTGATTATTTTCTCAGCTTGATCACATTTGCTGATGGAGAATTCTATTAAATTTTTCCTTTTGTTGTATTTTTATCACTAGGATTTCTATGTGAGTTTATTTATTTCCTCTATTTTTTATCAAGGTCAAAATTCATCATTTATCATTCGCTATTTTCATTTTTTAAAAATTTAATCCATATGTTCTAATTCACAATGGAAACATTGTTTTCATATAATTTTTCCTTTTGAAACCAGATATATTAATATTATGAAGTGAGGGATTCGTGATAATGACCGTAACATGGGGAAAAAAGGTATATTTCATGTACATGATATGATACAGAGAAGCAATATTTGTAACTATATAATAAATGATATGACATACACACAATTTTTATCCTCTGTATATATTAACCTCCACAAATAAGACAAAACATGATATTTTTTCTGAGTCTGGCTTATTTCACTTAGCATAATGATCTGCAGTTCCATCCATTTTATTTCAAATGCCAGGATTCATTCTTTTTTAATGGTTGAATGATATTCTATCATGTACACTTTTTTTTATCAGTCTTCAGTTGCTGGATATCTAGGTTGATTGCATATTTTTGTTGTTGTGAATTGAGCTATTACTTAAGAAAATAATTCTGAATTTTTTTCAGTACTTTCCACTCCTGTGGGTTCTATTACTGATTATTATTTCTTGTGCTGGTTACACTATTCTTTGATTTTTTTTCAGAATCCTTGTGTCCTTGTGTTGGTGTCTTTTCATTTGAGCAAGTGGCCCCCTTCATTAGTTTTTATTGATGTTCTTTAGCTCGGATAGAACTTCACTATTTAATCTAACCTGGTTTACTGCATGGTCTAGTTGATAAGAACTATGGACAAAGCCTCTGGCAGGTTCCCTAGTTGGGCTGACAAGCTGTCATTACTCTCTGATTCAACAGAGCTGCTGGTCACACTGCAAGAACCTGTGGTAATACTTCCTTGGCAATACCACTCTTTGGATTCTGTTGTACGTCTATATTGTGGATTTTGTTGAGTTGTTGCTCAGTTGGGCAGGTCCAGAGGACATGCTCCATAGAAATACACAGTTTAAGTTTACTTTCATTCCCGGGTGGAGCCTTTGAGTGGGCTCGGAGCCTAGGCATAGTGGCTGCTGGACTCACATCAGTAGCACTTCCCACTGGACTTGTGGGAGTGGTCATCTGAGCTCTGTAGGCTGCTCAAACCATTGACAGGCATCTCTGATCATGTGCCACCACTGGCAAGAATGCAGAGCCACCTCCAAGGCTCATGCATTACATGTTAGGAGTCTTGTCACCTTTCTTTCTAGCCCTAGATTTACTCCTGGGTGTTCCTCCTGGATCTCCTTGGAAGGGTGCCAGCATGTTGAGAAATCCAAATGCCTGCCTCTCTTTGCCACTATGCAAACTACAGGCCCAGAGTCTGTGTGGCACTGTGTCAACCTGGGAGAGGGGAATTAAGTCTAAGTAATATCCTGGTTCTTCCCTTCTTGAATACACTGTTCTGTGGCTCACGTGGATACCTTTGTCTCATTCCTAAGTTTTTGAAGCTTCTCAAAAGTATTCTGATCTGTGACTATTTGCTAGTTAGATTGTGTGTGTTTGTGGGGTGTGTGTGTGTGTGTGTGTTGGGAGCACGTGCCTAGACTCTTGAACATTCTAGTCTATCATATTGCTGATATCCAAAGAAGAATTTAACAGATTATCTTCTATGAATACACTAAATTTTCTATAATTAGAAAATCCAGGAATAATAATTTTAAATCTGTGTCCCTATTGATTCTCTAGTTCATTACTACCCAACAGAAGTTTTTGTCTACAAAATTGTGCTCTCCAATATAATAGCTGCTAGTTATATCTAACTATAAAACAATTTAAATAGGCTAATATGATTGAATAACAGAAGTTTTAACTTAGGTTTCCTAGTTAATATAAATTTATATTTAAATAACTAAACGTGGATGTCCCTGCTAAGGGAATGGTGTAAGTGCCCTTGGGTATAGTCCATCGACACACTGGGAAAGCTGGACATCAGCCATGTTCCCAACCTGAGTGGTTTCACATGTGGAAACTAGGGCAAAGTACTTAGAAACGTAAAAGCAAGAAGTGCAACCAGCATTAGTTTACTTTCATAACAATGTAACATAAAGAAAATGGCCGAAAGAGCAGAAATGTATTTTCTAGTATTGCTAAAGATTAGAAGTCCAACCGGGGCATGCAGTAGCTGATTTCATTCTGAGGTTGCTCTCAAGGGTTTCTACATGGTTTTCTTCCTCCTTTATTCAATGTTATTTTTCTTCCATGTGTGCTTCTGTCCTAATCAACTTGCCTTACAATGATACAAGTCATATTAGGTTAGGACTATCCCAACGGCCCTATTTTATCTTAATTATCTTTTTCAAGACTGTATATCCAAACACAGTCGTCGCATACTGAGGTACTTAGATTTCAAACTTCAACATATGAAAGTGAGGAGACACAATTCAGCCCCAGAAACAACATGTTTAGGTTAGATACTGCTGCACAGCAAAGCACTACAAAGCAACACTCACTGAATATTGGATATGCATCTATAATTTGGTTCCCTGAGGGTGGGATTGGCCAGAAGTTCTGAATCTCATTGCAAGTATGTAGGCAATTCTGCTCAGGCTGCAGAAATCAGGGCCATTTTGTTAAGATAGCTAGGTAATTAGCATATTTGTGTAAGAGGGGAGAAAATGAGAATTTTTAAGAAACTAAGGAAACAAGCCCAAAAGCAGACCAGCAATTATACCTGACTATTAGCTCTTGAGCTATGACTTTGTTAGATGGATTTCAGCCCTCCCCCTGCCCTGCCCCAAGGAGGCTATTAGGTCCAATAACACTGTGTTGATAACATCCTGGGATGCTTTTCAGGAACTCTACATTCAGAATTTCCCAAAAGAGGGCGGGGAGGAGAAGAAACAGGGAACCTACACTTAAACCCATAAAAACTCCAGCCTGAATGCGTGCTACACTCTCAGCCCTTTCCTGAGACGCCTGCCTGGCCTATCAGGTGTACCTTTTTATTGAACTTGGCTACCTCACTTACCACTAACTGTGTCTCACGTCTGAATTCCTTCTTGTGTGAAGAGAAGCCCCGAGCAGCCTATCTCCAGTAACACTTTTGTTTCCATATTTCTTTCATCTTCCTCTTGGGGCAATTAATCTAGTTGGGAGATGCTCTTCTGGCTATCAGATCTATGCAGAAAGCTACATTCAAAACATCTTTGGATCAGAACTGGCACAATGTCACATCTGCCCACTCATCACTGGCCAAAGGAAGTCACATGGCTCAGCCTGAAGACCAGGAAAGGAGGAGTACATGCCATCTATGTTGAGAGGATAGGACAGACTGAGTTCAGAGCAAGGTACAGAACTGAAACCAATAGCTCAGTTTAAAGCAAAGGCCTTCATGTTTTGTGAATCATGCATTGATGAAGAAAAGAAAGTTAAATTCCATCAGAAAATGAAGAGGAAAGGTGGGATGTATAAAAAGGCAAACCTCCATACATCACATTGTAGATAAGCACTGAGTGAAATTAAATAGAATCTAGGACAACCGTTGTGAAGAGATCCACATGATGTGGATGCAAGTTGGTTAATTACAATAGAGGATTGATGGAGATGGAATAGAATTTAGGAATAACAGAAAAGCACATACTAAGAGCTGTCCGTGGATTTTGATTCAACTTCAAAAATTATAAAAATAGGAATAACTCAGCGCTACTGTATTGATGAATTGCTTTTGATAACTTGTTTTAGATTATTTTATAAAATTTAAACTGCAGATGAATTTTTATATTGAAGAATGATATCTACAACTGAAAGCTTTTGGAATCAGGCATATCCCTACTCTTCATGAATTAGGTGGCAGGGAATATTTGCATAAACTATCTTTATGATGCCTCCTGATGCCTGTGTTTGTTTTTCATTAATTATGTAAGATCCTCTAAACCCGCGTAAATCCCACTGCACTGCAGGCTGCATTCCAGAATTCTGGTTTTATGCATAAGGTGCACAATGGGGAAGTCTGATCCTCGGGGAAGTGTTTAATTCAGTTAGTGAATCAGAGAACACTATTCCACCACGGCTCTTCTTACTATTTCTGAAATCTCATTATTGTCTCCAAATTCAGTGTTAATTGCATTTTATTAGTATACACAGAGCTATTAGTGTTTGTCAGAGTCCAAAACAACTTGAGGAATTAGATGGACTTAAGTTTTTATGCCCCTTTTCCCCCATTTTGGTGTGTGTTTGTCTTAAGAAAAGATATGGGCAATGATCTAAATTATCCCAACCTTATGCTTAGTAAATTATGGTTTAGGTTGACTTCTAAGTACATTAAATGGAGTTAATTTATTCAAAGAAGCAGAAAGATTTATTTATTTATTTATGCATGTATTTATTTGAAAGGCAGCATGGCATGGAGAGGGGACAGAGGTAGGGATAGGGAGAGGCTGACAGAGAGAGATTTTCCACCCACTGGTTCACTTCTCGAATGGCCACACAGCCAGGGCTGGGCCAGCCTAAAGTCAGGAGCCAGGAATACCATCCAGGTCTCCCACAGGATAGGCAGGGGCCCAAGCAATTAGGTCATCGGCTACTGTCTGGGGCACATAAGCAGGAAGCTCAAACAGCCAGAACACAAACTGGCACTCTGATAAGGGAGGCTGGCCATCATAAGCAGCAGTTTAACCCACTGCACCACAATGCTCAAAATCTGTATGCTAGTGGTATGGGCTGAACTGTGTCCCCCTCAAAGTTCACATGTTAATGTCCTAACCTCCGGTACATCAGACAGGGATATTAAAGAGATAATTGACATTAAATTAGGTCATTAGGCTAAGCCCTACCTCAATACTCTAATGTCCTTAAAAGAAGAAAAATTTACATAAATGTGTACACGTGCAGAGCAAAGAGCATGTGAGAATACAGTGAGAATCCAGCTATCAACAAGACAAGAAGAGAACTCAGAATGAAACCAACCCTGCCAACATCTCCATCTTGTTCTTTGAGTCTTTAGAAGTCTTAGGAAGTCAATCTATTTTGCTGAGTTACTCAGTCTGACATAATTTGTTATGGCATCTCCAACAAAGTAATGTAGACAGTAATATCAAAGATGTAACACGAGGAAGCAGAAAAACTGTCTCCAAGAAACATCCATCCATGAATATACCCCCAGAATCCCAAAACATGAAAGTGTATTGCAAATATATAAAGTCAGCACCGCATTTGTTTTTGCTAATTAAATGCAACTGTCCTAAGTGACCATGCTCTATTCAAAGGCACCCTATCCCCTGGTTAACATCCTACAATTTAATTAGGCTGTGAGATTTCCATACACACAAGGTTAACACTAAACATTACATTTATTTGAATTTAGAAGTTAATGGAGATCACTAGTCAGTTTATAGATATTTTTAGTTGGAACAATGCTCTGAATCATGTCATAAGGTAGCAGTAATAGTTGCCTATCAAAGGAATTTAGGGACAATTAAGAATTATATACTAAATAAAGTCTCACTAGTCCCAGTGACCAATTTCTATTCACAATTGATCATAATGATAAGACTAAGAACCAAAGGGATCACATAAACAAGAATAGTGTCTGCAAATACTAGCTGATAGAATTAAAAAGGGAGAGAACGATCCAACATGGGAAGTGAGATACACAGCAGACCCATAGAATGGCAGATGTCCTAAACAGCACTCTGGCCTCAGAATCAGCCCTTAAGGCATGCGGATCGGATGAAAAGCCCATGAGAGTATTTCAGGCATGGAAAGCCTCTTGGGGGGAAAAAAAAAAAAAACTAAATGAAAGATCTCCGCAAGTGAGATCCCAGTGGAAAAAACAGGTCATCAAAGAAGGAGGTACCTTTCTCTGAAGGGAGGAGAGAACTTCCACTTTGACCATGGCCTTGTCTAAATATGATGAGAGTTGGTGAACTCAAAAGGCTTCCATAGCCTTGGCAGCTCATGACAAGAGCCTAGGGTGATTACTGATGCCATAAACAAGAGTGTCAATCTGTTAAGTCAACAACAGGAGTCACTGAGCACTTACTCCTCATGTAGGATCTTTGTCCTTAGTGTGCTGTACATTGAGATTTAATGCTATAACTAGTACTCAAACAGTATTTTTCACTTTATGTTTCTGTGTGGGAGCAAACTGTTGAAATCTTTACTTAATGTATGCTAAACTGATCTTCTGTATATAAAGAGAAACGAAAATGAATCTTGATGTGAATGGAAGGGGAGAGGGAGTGGGAAAGGGGAGGGTTGCGGGTTGGAGGGACGTTATGGGGGGGAAGCCATTGTAATTCATAAGCTGTACTTTGGAAATTTATATTCATTAAATAAAAGTTTAAAAAAGCCTTAAATCAAAAATATTACAGGAAATGGAAGTGATTGTGACTACACAAGGAGAGAGAGGACAGAGAGAGAAAGGGGGAAAAGAGGGAGGGATGGAGACAGGGAGAGAGAGACAGAAATCTGTTAGGATAGGGAATTGAGGGGCTGGTGCTGTGGCCTGGTGGGTAAGGCTGCCACCTGCAGTGCTGGCATCCCATATAGGCACCAGTTTGAGTCCAGGCTGCTCCACTTCTGATCCAGCTCTCTGCTATGGCCTGGGAAAACAGTAGAAGGTGGCCCAAGTTCTTGGGCCTCTGCACCCGCGTTGGAGACTGGGAGGAAGCTCCTGGCTCCTGGCTTTGGATAGGTGCAGTGAACCAGTAGATGAAGACCTCCCTCTCTCTCTCTCTACCCCTCCTTCTTTCTCTGTGTAACTCTTTCAAATAAATAAATCTTTAAAAAAAGATGGGGAATTGAAGATATTTTCATTATAAAGTGAGGTCAACAATCAATATATTCCAATAACCGAGGCCTGGTCTCTGTAATTGTGCTGTTTCTAGTACCTGAGTGGTTGTCTTTGTTGAAAGACACAATTGAATAACCATTTTCCTTTCTGCTAATAAAACAGCCTAAGGGAATGCAACCCAAAGAGCTTATAAAATCATGGCAAAAGATCTGTCTTAATTAGAGGGCACATGTTTTGTATCTCAATTTTTGGAAAATATCATGAAACTACAGAAATGAATTTAGAAAATGAACTATAACATATTGACAGACCATTATATTAAACTATATTGTGATGTAGGTATTATCATTTGCACTTTAAATTGAGTTTCCCTTGAATTCATGATGATGACTACTATAACAAATGAGTAAATAACAAGTATGTCAGAAAGCGAAGTTGGAATCCTTGTGTACTGTTAGTGGCAATAGAAAATGAAAAACAGTATAGTGGTTCCTCAAAGAATTAAAACTAGAACCAGCATATGTTCTTACAAGTTTACTTCTGAGTGTGTACCTAAAAGAATTGAAAGCAAGGACTCAAGGATATTTGTACACTCATGTTCATAGCTGTACTATTCACAATAGCCAAGGGGTGGAATCAACCCAGTTGAGTTCCAACTGATGAAAGAAAAATAAATTATGGCGAATATATACAATATATATATATATTATATATAATATTATATATACACACACATATATATATATAAAGGAAGAAATTCTGACACACATACAACTGTGATGAACTTTGAGGGCATTGTGTTATCGAAATGACAGAAAAGAACAAATTCTGTATGATTCCGCTCATATGAGGCATTTAGAGGATTCAGATTCATAAAGACAGCAATGTATGATGCCGACTGCCATGGACTTGGAGAGAAGGCATGGTAGAGTTATTGCTCAGTGAGTATATTATTCAGTTTTCCAGAATTGGCCACTGGAGATGAATAATAAATGAACTTAATGCTGCTCTTAAAAATGGTTTAGATTGCAAATTTTGTCTTGGAACAATCTTTTTTTAAAAGTGAATTCCAGAGAGATTAAATAACTTTCCCTAGCAGTCAGAGCTGTGCCATGCTAGAATTTGGAAGTCAACTCGTCTAATTACTGGGTTCTTATCAAAACTATTAAATAAGCATGTAGGCCTGTGATGAAGAGTAAATATGCATGAAATGGTTAAAGGTGATTGATTCCTTGGAATAATATTGTATTAGCCATGAGCACGAATTATTTGAAAACAGCCACATGTTAAGTGACTTTGAGGAGATTCACAGCAAACTCAGGTACAGCAACATTCACCAACTGGCAGAGCCCTCATCTATTTATGGTCACTTTGCTTTTCAGTATAAATAATGCATAGATGCTAAAGATCATCACCTACTGATCATCTGCAAATCCAGATGAAGGTACAGAGTTGCCACTTTGATCTTAGCAGAAGGCAGAAATGTCATGCTGCGCTCAGCCAATCCTTCCCTGCTTAGAACACCACTCCGTCTAAGGAGCCAATCTGTTTATTGCCTCTATAATCCACAGATTATATGGGACCTAAAACTGTCCATGAACTAATGTAATTAAATGCTTACTTAGAAATATATAAACTTATGATGCTAATCATTATATCCCTTTTAGTGATCATCGAGAGCATCTGAAATAATTTTTAAACCTCATACAATTTCTTTCTTTATGTTTAATAGATTTTATCATTTTCACAACAAATCTTTACTTCTAAGAGAAAGGTAGAAAATGCATGTTTGTGTATCTTAAAGGACAGAAATCTAACTAGCATTGAGTTAGATTACCATATCACCATAAGACATCTATGGAGTTGTAACTTCATTGGATGTAACCAAAAAATTCATTGATCAACTTTGCTATGAAAAACACAAAACATTCTCCAAAAGGGAAGGTCTTGGAATTACCAATCCCAGAAATAATGCGTCTATCTCAAGAAGCAGAAATTGCTTTGATGCAACTGATTTTTCACTAGTTGTAATTTGTATAATTTAACTGTATTTAGCAAAATGATCCTAGCAACATTTTAAATTGAATAATATTTAAATTATTATCAGATGTTATTTTAAATTGTGATTTAAAAAGAAGGGTCCTAGATAGATTAATAAATTAATCTTCAGTTATTCATTAGATTAACATGTACCTGTATATTGCACTGGGATTTTAAGAATAAAAGCGTATAGCTGATATTCTTTGTTATTTCTGCTTCCTTTTTTTTTTTTTTTGCTATCAGAACTTTGACTCTGCTCAGAGCACTGCTCAAGGCATGAATCATGATTTTTTAAACTAGTTATGGCACTCTCATCCCTTTTGTCATATTGCTAACTTTCCCAGTCTCCCTTGCAACAACTAAGTCCACTGAATGTCTTCTAACCAATGGCATGCAAAGCTGCAAAGCTTTGTGCTTTAGGGTATGAAGTATGCTTTTCAGTTAAAACATTCGATCTAGGAAAGAAGAAAGAATATTGCCCAAATTCCTCTTGTCCTGCTTGAGAAACTTGTGAGTAACTGAAGTTACTTTACATCTCTCCAGGAGTATATTTTCTGGATACTGGATCTCAAAGTCAGGGAATTCACAGGTATTTGACTGAACATAATTGAGAATGAAAATTCTGGCACAGGCCAAGGCTTGGGTTTGGACAAGTTATTTTATCTGATCTCATATAGTTCCTAGTTAAATGAATCCTACAGAGTGAAATACTGTGAGGAAAAGACAACTAGCTCGGCCATTATATGATGAAAAACTAGTTACTGGTGTATTATTTGGAAATAAACACAAATACCTTGGGGCTACCATGAATTTGAAATAAATATAAATTAAAGGAATATTTTTGTACCAAAAATGCTTTGGACATTTAGTGGACCCATTACATTTATTCAAACTTGATCAGAGAAAAATATGAGTCTAAGTGCTTGAGAAAATGTAAGAATACCCCTAACAATACTCAGAACATCCTTTTATTTTCAGATTTATTTATTCATTTCAATGTTACTTACAGAGAGGGAGAGGGAGGGAGAGAGAGAAAAAGAGAGAGAGAGAGGGAGAGGGAGAGGGAGAGAGAAGGAGAGGGAGAGGGAGAGAGGGAGGGAGAAGGAGAGAGAGAGAGAGGGAGAGGGAGAGGGAGGGAGAGGGAGAGGGAGAGAGAGAGACCCTCCATTTGCTGGTTCACTCCCCAGATGGATGTGATGGCAAGAGCAGGGCCAAGCTGAATCCAGCAACCAGGCGCTGCTTCTGGGTCTCCCATGTGGGTGCTGGAGCCTAAGAACTTGGGCCATTTCCACTGCTTTTCTAAGGCCATTAGCAAGGAGCTGGATCTGAAGCAGAGCAGCTGGGACACAAATTGGATCCCATATGGGATTCAGGTATTGCAGGCAGTGGATTTACCCACTATGCCACAATGCCAGCACCCCTGCAGTATATTTTAAATGAGTCAGAATGCACTATGACCAGAGTCACAATCTAACTACAAACTATATTAAAACCTTCAGTTTATTGGAGATTGAATATTGAAGCATAAAAAAGGGTTGCCCTCTGTTAACTTGAAGAAAACACAAAGGTTTGGAAAATATTATTTTAAGATAACACATGTTGATCAATAGTTCCCAAATGTACAGTCATTCTTTTCTTGAACAATTTGACACTAAAAGTAACCTCTTCACTATTTTTTCCTGGGCTTTCTTAGTTATCTGCACAATGCATGGTCGTGAAATATTTCCTCCTAAAATACAAAGGATTATTGAGCTGAAGACTATCAAAATGCAGGGGAGCTCCTGTGTCCCCTTGTTTGCCTGAAGGCAGAACAGAGCTCTGAAAAGGCAGGTCTTTCCATCCTTCTCCCGTATTTCCTGCCTAAGGACAGGATACAAACGCTCCTCACTGAACTTGCTCATCAGCTCAGAGAGGCCTTGCTGGGAAATCTGAGAGCTGACTTTACTCCTCCCTTCGGTTTTCCTGCCTTGGAAGCTTGGGACTCCTTTCCTCTTTGTCCTATCATTCTTCCAATGTCTATTCTGCATTGTTGAAAATGTTAAAGAATTTGAAGATAAGAGAGACAAAAAGTGTGTGTGTGTGTGTGTGTGAGAGAGAGAGAGAGAGGGAGAGAGACGCTTCTCCCACACTAGGTTGGGTCAGGCCAAAGCAAGGAGCATGAAACTCAATCTGGGTCTCTCTCTCTTTTTTTTTTTTTTTTTTTTTTTTTGACAGGCAGAGTGGACAGTGAGAGAGAGACAGAGAGAAAGGTCTTCCTTTGCCGTTGGTTCACCCTCCAATGGCCGCCGCGGCCAGCGCGCTGCGGCCGGCGCACCGCGCTGATCCGATGGCAGGAGCCAGGAGCCAGGTGCTTCTCCTGGTCTCCCATGGGGTGCAGGGCCCAAGCACCTGGGCCATCCTCCACTGCACTCCCTGGCCACAGCAGAGGGCTGGCCTGGAAGAGGGGCAACCGGGACAGAATCCAGCGCCCCGACCGGGACTAGAACCCGGTGTGCCAGCGCCGCAAGGTGGAGGATTAGCCTAGTGAGCTGCGGCGCCGGCCCTCAATCTGGGTCTCTTATATAGGTGGCAGGGACCAAAATTCTGGCGCCATCACCCATCATCCACTGCCTCCCAGGGAGCCCGTTAGTATAAAGCCGAACTTGGCTGTGGGACTGAAACCGAGGCACCTTGACATAGGATGTTGAGATCCCAGTGGTATTGTAACTGCTTTACCACACTTAGGCCCAATGCTGAAGACCTTATATAAAGCCACGACTCAGTGACATTGTCTCCAGTGAGTTTTAAACTGTTTTCTTCCGTGTGATAAGAACTGCACACATAGATAGACTTGCTTGTTCTTCTTTCTCTTATTAAACCATTTTGCTCCAGAGGTCTATACAGCCAAGAATTTATGAGGATTGAGAAAACTTGGTTTCTCCCTTTTAGCAAAAAATACTCCCCCCCATTTATTTAATGTTCATATATTTTGAATATCAAGCATCATTTTACTTCATGTGCAGTTTTTAACATAATTTAATATTATGAAAATTTTAATTCCATTTATATAAAATGGGTAATGTTCTTCAGAATTTGAATTGTACACTGGTCAAGATACTTCAAATTATAAAAAGAAAACTAAAAATAACATGTTTTCTGAAATGCCTCTTTTTAGGTAAATATTCCAAACCACAAAGGCATTAAATACACCCAACGAGATTTGCTGAGCATTTGTTTGAGATTGTCCCAAATGTACTTGCAGCATCTCTCAGTCATGTGCCTTCTCTGCGTGAAGGCCTGCACAAAGCTTTAGCTACAGGACTCTGATCAACAGATACTTCCCATTCTATGCTTCACTGGGGATTTTGTACCCCAGAGCCCGTGCATTATTATGGGGTGCAGCACATTTCAACAATTACACACAGAGTGAACTGATCACACCATACAAGCAGCCCTTTTATTCCTTTTCTTTTTTTTTGTGTTTGGGGTCTGCCAGGTCCTCCCTTCCAGTTCTTTATACACATGTGATGCATTATTATAAAATACGAACACCCCACTATGCTGCCAGACACCAAAACCCTTTATCTTCACCCAGCAGCATTTTGGTATCTAATATGCAGTAATTTCCATCCTTTCCTCCATCTCCAGCCTAATTACTATTTTGAATCGAATTGACTAAGTATATTTTTACCTTCCTTTCACGTATGAGAGAGAACATGGGATGTTCGTGTTTTTTGGCTTGCTCATTTCATCTAACGTAGTGATCTCTATTCTATCCACTTGGTTGCAAATACCAGTATCTCATTCTTTTTTATGGAGGAATATTCCCCTCCATTTGTGTACCATGTTTCCTTTATTCATCTACCAATGGACACCCAGGTTGGTTCCTTCTCTTGGCTCACGTGAATTGTGCTACAGTGTGCATGTGAGTGCAGGTATCATTTTCATGTGCTGATTTAATATTCTTTGGATTTATACCCAGAAGTAGGATAGCTGGATCATATGTTAATCTATTTTTAATGTTTTTTTTGGGGGGGGTCTCTGCACTGTTTGCCATAGTTGCTTTATTTGCATTCCTATCAATTGTGTGTTAGGGTTCCCTTTTCACAAGATCATCAGCATCATTTACTTTTTGGTTTTATTAATAACAGTCATTCTACCTGTAGTGAAGTGACATTATGGTTTTTATTTGAATTTCTTGATGACTAGTGATCTTGAGCATCTTGTCACATAAATTGTTGGCCATTTGGCATTTGTTCTGAGAAATGTCTGTTCAGATTCTTGGACTTTTTTTTTTTTTTTTTTTTTAGTTCATGTGTATTCTAGATACTAGTCCCTTGCAGGTGAATAGTTTAGGAATATTTTTCTCCCATTCTGTAGGTTGTCTCTTCACTCTGTTGCTGTGCAGAAGCTTCTTAATGTACCAAATTCCATCTGCTATTTTTGCTTTTGTTGCCTGTACATTTAGATTATTATCTAAAGAGAAAATGCCTATTGTAATGTCTTGACATGTTTTTCCTACTTTTCCTTCTAGGAGTTTTAGTTTCAGGTATTGTATTTGCATATTTGATCCATTTAGAGCTGACTTTTGTTATGTTGAAAGACATATCTCAGTTTTCTGCATATGAATATCTAGTTTTCTTGCATCATTTATTGAAAACATGACTTTTTTCTCTGCTGTATTTGAGTATTAGTTGCCTGTAGGTGCATGGATTAATTTCTGTTTCTGGGGTATTTATTTTGTTTCTGTGGTCTATTTTTTTTTTAAATGCAAGTACTATAACCATACTGATTGTTTTGGTCTTAATAGCTGCATGGTATGTCTTGAAATATGGTAGTGTCATACTTTGACAGCTGTGTGTCTTAAATCTGCAGTGCAGACAACAATTTGAAGAAAAGTTTCCAAACAATTTATGATTTTCAAGTGTCAAAAACTTTTGCAGTTTTATATATTTTATCATTATCTTCCTGTTCAATAAATATTACAACTGATTGATGATCAATGAGTCGTTACTTCTTCAGAGTGTGACTATGGCACTTTAAAGCTATAACATGATTTGTTTATAAAATGAATCATGAATTTTAAGGTTTTCTAGAGATGGGGTTAAAATACTGGTTAAATGTTAGAGGTGGTTTAGATAATGCATCTTAATATTGCAGAATGTCATAATCTTCTTATCCTAGAACATTTCTTTACTATAATAAGCAACAGCTACAATTTTATAATAGCATTACTTGAGAGAAATTTAAGATAAGATTTTCTCTAAAAAGTCAAAGTAAACACTCATATCTTGATACAAGTGCACAAAATCCAAAGAATGTAGCAGCCACAGTTCTGGAGCTATCATAGGTCTAGCTATTGATTTTGTTCCATAAATTCTGTGTACCCTGCTTAATGATAACATGCAGTTTCCATGGGGCTGAAAGAAAGGGATTCTCCAGTAATACCCTGCAGAGCTTCTGGTGAGACACAAGTTGGGAGATGACAACAAAAGCCTATCTGCCTTGTGCTAAGTAGAGCTGATCATGGCCTTGGCATTGCAGTGTTTGATAGTAAGAGAAACAGCCATTTCAACATTCAGGTGGACACAAAGTGTCTTAGTGGAAAATAAAAATTCATTAAGAATCTTGAGAGCTGCTCTAGAAGCTTGCTCTGAACTGGTGTGATAACAGGCATTTTAACAATGAACTCACAAATAAGTTGGACATATGAGGTTGAAGAAAGCATGTTGTGGGGATGATTGATTATGTGGTTCAGAACATTATCATGCGGAAACTAGGTGCCGAGCAGACAACATGAAGTGTAGCAACTAAAGTAGATAAACCCTCTGCCTCTAGCAATGCAAGATTTCTCATAAGACAACCTACGATGCTACAAAATTCACAAGTGTTTATTTCAATTAACAGGGATAATTGCAATGATTATTTATTCAAGAATATGACATAACCAGGCTTTCAGTAAATTGGTGAGTAAAGTAAAATTATTTTGAGTCCTATATTTGCTACAAAATTTAACATCAAATATATAATGTCATTTGGCTTTAATTTTTGACTTTATTTTATTCAGTTGTAAGGAATCACCAATATATAATTGGAAGTGAGAAAAATAATGAATTTAGTGTATTATTTTTGCTTAATTAGGATTAAGAATTTTTTTATCCATATATTCCCTTCAATGTAGTTGTAAAAGCATAATAAAAAGTCCACTAGATCAGTGAACTTTTCAAGCCTATAATTCTCAAAAGTGTGCTAATATGCAGGGGAAGAATAATGGGAGAATGGGACATTATAATTTACTTTCCAAATTAAGGTTCTGTGTGTGTGTGTGTAATTTAATGTTCCTTCCTATACATACTACAAATAGTCTGTTAGAGTAGTGGTTTTCTTTAGTGTTAAACAATGAGTTAAACTTTAGAAACAGGCTGGATGGTATCTTTGAATCAGCAATTAGCAGAAGTCTTAATGAATGCTGTAAAAACGAATCATTTATGCATTTATGTATTCAACAAATATTCATCAAAAGATCCTGCATTTTCAATTTAAAAATTGGTAATAGAATCAAATGTTTATATTTGGTAGGAATTTCTATATTATTTGGGGAGCAAATATATACTTTGAATTGTCAAGTGGCAGTTCAAAAACATACAATAAAAATAGATGATCTCTTAGAAGACAAATATAATTAAGAATTTTAAGTACTGCATTAATGTATCTATGAGAGTGGAGAATGCCTAAATTCAACATAAAACAGCCATAATTGGCACAGAAAGATTGTTATTCAATCGAACATCTGAACATTTAAAGTGATATTTAGTTGCAATCACCTCTTTAAGATCAATGTGTCCTCAATGTTTCAGATTTGATATGCCATCTGTGCATGGATCAATGTCTGTTGAGTGGAGGACCTCACGTGACTGGCTTCACAGATCTTTTACCTCATTCTAAACTTGTTTCCTATCACTGCTCAGTTAATTTACTCCAGTTGTTCTTTTTGTGATGCGTAGTATTACAGAAAGGTTTGGATGTACATCCCTATGGTTTGGTGATCAAAGAGCCCAAAGACAGATACTCACCATGATCACCCTTCCTCTTCAATCATGGAGTAACTGTAACAGCACTCCCATCATAAAAAGGAGGTTAGGGGAGGGGCACATAGTGAAGTCACAGATCATGGATTAGATCTGCTCCTGTGGATCTTACGAAGCCTCCCTTTGTCCAAGTTAGAGTAACTTCCTAACTTCTTTATACGAACCTGTCTCTACTAGGTAACAGAGTCTCTCTTGACCTATGCCACATCTAAAACAAGCAGTGCTGTGTCTCCCTTGATGTGGGGAAGGTTTAATGCCAACCACTATTGGTTCAGGTTTTCAGCCTTACGTTAACATGCGGATTAAACAATCACAGTATTGGAAGCGAAGGTTTTTTGGGCAATACAATTTTCTCAAAGACTCTTGAGGTTCTGATTTATTTGCTTCCATGCCGTTCCATGTGAAACTTCAATATAATCAAACTTCCCGCTGGACCAGTTCTTCAGCCTGAATAGTCATTTATTTACTGACATCTTTTATTTACTGACATCTATACTCATTTAATGGCAGCTACCTCAAGGCTATCTGAAATAATGGGCAAGGTGAACAGACTATATACATAATCTGATCATTGCAGCTGGGTTGGCCAGCATTTTATGTCCAAGTACATTGATATGTAGGCTCCATAATCCTATCGACTGTTTTTCAGTGGACAGAGGTAGTCAGGTTTTATAGCCCTGCAACCCTCCACGTCAGTGGATTCTAAGTCAACTTAGACTGCAGCTCTCAGAGTAAGACTTTTCAGTAGAACAGTGCACCCCCATTTCTGCTTTAGCTTGTTTATGCGGCCTGTTGCACCTTGCTAAAGCAAAAATGGAGGGGATAAAAATTACCAATACAGACTTTTCTGCAGGATCTTAGGTGTCTTACCTGGCTCCCTTGTCCTGTCAGTGAAAGTGACTTGTGATGGCAGCAAAAGATGTGCCAGAATATTTTAGTTCATCCTCATGCTCATTCTGATTACTAGTGAAGACTAGGTGTTGTCATGTAAGATGTTGAGTGGCTCTAACCATTGACTGATTCAATCAGCCAAAACTTTCAAAATACAGGTGGATAGCCCAGGGAAGGAAAGTCAGTGTATCCCCCAGCATCATCTGGGGACGCTGACTCTGCTTGGATTCAGATTTTGCTGTCTCATAGGGTTTTGTCTTGGACATAACTGGAGGTGAGCTCCAACATGGCGTCTTAATTCTGGCATAGGGAAAGGTAATAGGATAACACAAAAAGAAAAGGAGCTTCCATTTCAAAGAATGGTCCCGTAAATTGCATGAGTCAGTTACTTCCACTTTTCAAAAATCTCTCAATTTTATGACTACACAAAGATTCAAGAACGATTGGGGAGTTCCAGATGAATAATCATGACTCTGCTTATACTTCTACTTTCTGTGGTTCCATTAAAAGTGTACAAAAGGGAGAGCTGTACCACGTATAGGGGAAGTGGACACAATCTGCATGTCTACCATAGAAAATGAGCATTATTAAAAAAAAAAAAAAAGTCCACAGAGGCCGGCATTTTGTCATAGCCAGTTAAGCTGCCACCTGTAGCGCTGGCATTCCCTAACAGTGTTGGTTTGAGCCCTTGCTAATGCACCTGGGAAAGCAGCAGAAGATGGATCAACTCTATGGGTCCCTGCACGCACGTCTCCCGACGGAAGCTCCTGTCTCCTGACTTCAGCCTGGCCCAGCCACAGATATTGCCATCATTTGGGAAGTGAACCAGCAGATAGAAGATCACTCTCTTTCTCTCTCTCTCTTTCTGGAACTCTGCCTTTCAAATTAAATAAAACTTTTTTAAAAAGTGCACAACTTATATTAATTTTTAGGATGAATTTTATTTCCCTTACTTAATGATTTGTGGGTGCTCTTTAAATAGATAGATAGTGATTTATAGTTAGGTGATAGTAAATATGAGTATCTTAATCAGTTTGTATATATAATTCTATATAATTCTAAATATTATCTATTTGAAGATACACTTTTTATACATACTCATTTGAAAAACAGAAATCCTTGATTTTAATGTAACTCAAATTTTCAGTTATTCTTCATAAGTCCTTTCAAATGTTTAATTTAATAAATCTCCCAGTGCACTGGGTTATATTACATGCAACCTTTAAAGTTGTAGCAGTTTTCTTTCCACAGTTGCATTCAATACATCTTAATATCATATTTTCTTTGTATTCCACTTATAACAGTTTTATTAAGATAATTGATTTGGAAACATGTGCATGACTTACATGAATTTTTAATTCTATGGGTTTGGACATATGTATACATCTTTGATACTACCAACACAATCAAAGTCATAAACACATCCATAACCTTCAAAGTTGCTTCCTTCTGTCCTTGTGATAAAAGCAGTTACTATGAGATACATCCTCTAACAAAACTTCCAGTGCACCATTCCGTACTGTTAACTACAGACCCAATGGAGGTTGTAGAGACTGTTCATCTGGCTTAACTGAAACTCAATATCCACTGAGTGACTTCTCCCCTTCTGTTCTCATCACAGTCTCTGGAACCTACTTTTATCTATCCTCTGTTTATAATTGTTTAACTATTTTAGATATTTCATGTACATGGAACCTTGTAATACTTGTTTTTCTGTGCCTGGTTTATTTCACTTAGCATAGCGCCCTGCAGGTTCATCCACTTTGTCAAAATTGTAGGATTTCCTTCTTTTGCAAGCCTGAATAATATTCAATTTTAGACGTACCACTTCTTTTTATTCTTTTGTCCATTGGTTGGTATTCAGGATGTTTCCATAACTTGTGTATTGTGAAATGGTGAAATGGATATGAAGATGTGGCTATCTATGGGATGCGTTTCCTACCGAGGCTGGATAATTTTATGTTTCCATCATCAAAGCACAAGAGTTCCACGTTCTCCACATTGTTACCAATATATTTGCTAATATATTGTTAATATATTTTGTTATACATTGTTAATATATTTTGCTACTACATATGATTAGAAATCCCGTGAATTTTTTTGCTTCCATAAGGATGAATGATTTACCAGCAATAACCTTTTCCTCACATGCACAATATACTCCTCCTAAATTAAGAATCTTAATGAGTTTACTAAACATCTTTTCATTTATTTTACTGATACATCTTAGTGACTTTAGGTCTGTAATTACTCTTGATATCTGGTAGTTCAAATTCTGCAATTTGTCCTTCTATTTTAGCTTTTTACTACTATTCCTAACATTAAATTTTATAAATATTTTCAGATTGGATTATAAGTCTTTATGAAACTAGAATATTTTTAAAGAAATATACTAAATCTAGATAACATTTGAATATAATTTTGATATTAATTCATAGAGGTTCCTATTTATTAGCAATGATATATATGCTCATTTATACTAGAATTTCTGAGACCTTCAGTAAAGTTTTATTAGTTTAATAAAGTGTCAAATATATTTTTTAAATATATTATAAAAGGTATATAAATTTATGTTTTCTGCATTGTTGATTCTTCTTATCTAAAAATTATTACATATGTTTCAAAATTTAAGTTAATAATAGTATAATATTAATAGTATATATATTACTATATTACTATATAGTGTATATTAATAGTAATAGTATATTTTATCTTTGGAAATTACTTTTTGTTTATAATTATATCAGTAATAAATTAGTATATGTGTATAAATTACTTCCTAGCACTTCCAGAAGCTTTCTATAATTTTTATGAATGCCATTCTAAAATAAAATCCACCTAAGTCTGAAACAGATTTTCTGCTTGTTAGAAAACAACGCATATACATTTTGATATTTTTTATGCTTTTAAAATTTTTCTTGATCCTTAAAAGTGACAGTTATTTAAATGTACATTTTTACTTGTTTTTTTTCTGAAACATGATGGTTATTCTTGTTTTCAAATTTCTATATTGACTCTTCTGGGTTACTTTTTTCTTTTTTTATAATCTCATGAATTTAATTAAATAGGATATATAAATTATTTCAAAAATTGTTTCAAAAGCTATATATCAATCAGTCCTTTCCAACTAAATCGCTCAGTTATTTCAGGTTTGTGTTATTTAGGTTTGTTATCTGTATTTGGATGAAACAAACTCTTATTCTTTAAAATATTTTGTACTACATACTTTACTAATACACCTCAGTCATATCAACAAATCTGGATTTAGTGACCTTTACTAGAACAAGACAAGGTGACAAAACTCTTAACAGTCACAGCTGGAAGAAAATGAACAAATTATTTTTAAAAAAGGCAGCAGTGGGCATTGTGGTACAGTGTTCAACCACCATTTGGGACATCTGCATCATATATCGGAGTATCTGATGAGTCCTGGCTGCTCCGTACTCTGTATCTAGCTTCCTGCTTATGCACCTGGGAGACAGAAGATGATGTCCCAAGTACTTGGGTTTTCCATGTGGAAAACCCAGATGGAGTTCCTGGTTTACGGCTTCAGCCTGGCCCAGGTCTGGCTGTTGTGGGCATCTGGGGACTGAATCAGAGTTGCAAGGTAGCTCTTTACTTCCCGCTCCCTTGCTGTCCATCCATCTTTCAAGTAAATAAACACACCTTTGAACAAGAACTGCAGCACTGAACTATCAATGGTAGAAAACAGGGGCCAAGCCAATGCCTGCAATACTGGCATCCCATATGGGCTCTGGTTTGAGTCCCAGCTGCTCCTCTTCTGATCCAGCTCTCTGCTAATGTGCCTGAGAAAGCAGCGGAGGATGGCCTAACTGGGTGGGCCCCTGCACCCATGTGACAGACCTGGAAGAAGCTCTGGGCTCTGGTTTTGGCCTGCAGCCATGTAGGGAGTGAATCAGTGGATGCCTTTCTGTCTGTCTCTCTCTGTAAATAAAAGTTCACAATTCAATAAAATAAACTTATAATTTAAAGGAAAAATTTCACATACAATTGGGAAACAGAAGATAATGAGAATTTGAATCAATTACTATTGGGTAATTGAAATTTTTTTTTCTTCTAACATTTTGGACTATCTTCAACATTAGACTTCACTTTCACAAACAGAAATGAAATTAAACTGTGTGAACTAGGCCAGTGCGATGCCTCATTTGGCTAATCCTCTGTCTGCGGTGCTGGCACCCCGGGTTCTAGTCCCGGTCGGGGTGCAAGCTTCTGTCCCCGTTGCTCCTCTTCCAGTCCAGCTCTCTGCTGTGGCAGTGGAGGATGGCCCAAGTGCTTGGGCCCCTGCACCTGCATGGGAGACCGGGAGGAAGCGCCTGGCTCTTGGCTTTGGATCAGCGTAGCTCGCTGGCTGCAGCCATTTGGGGGGTGAACCAATGGAAGGAAGACCTTTCTCTCTGTCTCTCATTGTCTAACTCTGCCTGTCAAAATTTTTTTTTTTTTAAATGTGTGAACTAAATAAATTATGATGAAAATCACAGTTGGCTCTCTCACTATAATTAGGTAATAACTGTGGAGTTTTGAGAGTACCCAATAAGTAACCCACAAGATTTCTCCAGCACAATTCTAAAAAAACTGAGAAAGAAGACAAAAAATGAGCCATAAGAAATTGAAATATTACCTTAAGTATTAATAATTCTCAAGTATTTGATATAAGACAACAAGGGTTTTGTTAACACTGGATCCTAGAATTAAAACACACATTTATCATTTCCTAGGTTTAGATACATAGGAGCCATGCTGGCTTCTAAGAGAAGAAAGGAGAAAAGACATTAAGCTGTGAACGTTCAGTTCCTTATCCCGAGATGAGGTGACTTACTCTCCCTGCATACAGGAGCAGGACAGGGGTGGCACCAGCATTGCTCTGGAAAATCCCGCTCCGTAGAAATCACAGAAGTGAGATAAGTGTCTTCCACTTATTTTCAGTTTTCTAAATCTACATTTGTCCTATGTTAATACTGCGTATTTCATTGACTAAATGGATTGGCATTTTGCATATGAACTAATTTTCTGAGTATTGACACTACAGATTACAGCATTTCCAGTTCTCCTAACACGTTTGTAATTCTAGTGAGAATCGTGAGTGTTTTAAACATGGCAATCAGCTTGTGTTTATATATATATATATATATATATGTATATATATATACTTCAAAATTTATTTATATACTTCAAAATTCACTGCTTCCAAATTCAATGAATTTGAATTTTTAAACATGTGTATTAAAATGAAATTCAGAAAAATGTAATATAGTTAAAAAATTGTTAATTGAAATAGAAGTTAGACAAATTCTTTCTTTCCTTTTGCGCATTCATCTCCAACAACGGGAGCAATAAATGATAGAAAACAGGGGCCTGTTTTGTGGTGTAACAGGTTAAGCCGACGCCTGCAATGCTGGCAGCCCATATGGGCTCTGGTTCAGTTCTCAGCTGCTCCTCTTCTGATCCAGCTCTCTGTTAATGTGCCTGAGAAAGCAGCGGAGGATGGCCTAACTGGGTGGGCCCCTGCACCCATGTGACAGACCTGGAAGAAGCTCTGGGCTTCTGGTTTTGGCCTGCAGCCATGTGGGGAGTGAACCAGTGGATGTCTCTCTGTCTGTCTCTCTCTGTAAATCTGCCTTTCAAATTAAACAATTGATAGGAAATATTACTATACTCCACATTGTCAGATGCTTTCATTTTACATGCTTTCAATACTGGACAAAAAATAAACATTTCAAACATATATACAGTATTAAATAATAAAACATGCAATAATTTATTAAATAGATCCTCTATAGGTGGGAATTAAATATATATGATTATAACTTAAAATATTCTATATTATCAATATCATAGTGATGAATAGACTTAACTAATAATTTCTAAATATTTATACATATTTTTGAGTAAATTCTCAAAAGCAGTTGTGGAAAGATATACCATATTTTTATTTTAATTTTTAGAAAATTCCACCCACCCAAGAAATGCAACATTTGGGGTAGGTATTTGGCACTGTGGTTAAAATGCCACCAGGGAATCCTATAATGCCAATCCGAATGCCTTTGTTCATGTATTGACTCCACTTACACAACTCTGTCTTATTGCTAAATGCACTCTTGGAAGCAGCAAGTGAGGCTCAAACAGTTAGATCCCCACAACTCATGTGGGAGACCAGGATTGGGTTTCTGGGTCCTAGCTTTGGCCTGGTCTATTCCTGGCTTTCATTTAGGAAGCGCATCAGAGTATGGGACATCTCCGTTAGTTTCTCTGTATGTTTCCGCTGAGAGAGAGAGAGCGCGCAATGTACCCTTTTTCAAACAGTAGTATGACAGCAGTAGTTAAAGATGAGAATTCTACTCCAATTTGATTATATCATTATTATTATTATTATTATTATTATTTGACAGGCAGAGTTAGACAGTGACAGAGACAGAAAGACAGAGAGAAAGGTCTTCCTTTGCCCTTGGTTCATCCCCCAAATGACTGCTACGGCCGGCGCACTGCGGCGATCTGAAGCCGTGAGCCAGGTGCTTCCTCCTGGTCTCCGAAGGGAGTGCAGGGCCCAAGTACTTGGGCCATCCTCCACTGCACTCCCGGGCCACAGCAGAGAGCTGGGAGGATTAGCCAAGTGAGCTGTAGCGCCGGCCTGATTATATCATTCTTATAAAGGCTTATGTTATTTAAATCTGTGTCATATTTCTTGGTAATTTAAATATCCAAAAGATGAACTATCTAATATGAACTTCATTATTTGCTTTCCCTAAGGAAGTGATCTTGTCGCTACTCTAATACCCTACTCTAATTCCACATTTCTTTGATCAACCCTCGTCTTTATACCAATATCCATAAATTGTCAAAATATCATTTTTTGGCAAAATGCTTTTCAATAAACTACTTTATTTTCAGCCTAATCTTTTATCAGTTCCAAAATTTCTGTAATCCACAAGACTTTTCACTTTTTTATACCAGTAAGCTACCTCACAATTTTTGTTTTCATTGTATTTAATTTGATTAATCTAAATTAGGACAACCCCTAATCCTACAGCCCAATCTGCACTATGTAGATGATCATCACTGGAAAAAATGTGAAAATATGAAAAATATGTGCTATGGGTCTCATTTGTAATCCATGACTATTAATTTGTAATGGACTTTTCATAGCACTCACAGATCTCACTCCATTTCCAACTTCATTCCCTTTTACATGCTCCTGAACAATTATGTCATCCATCACATCTGTATTTAAACTTCTTGTACCTCCTCTCCCATATTCACATTTTTATTCCCTAATTCACTAAGAGAAAAAAATACACAATTAGAAAATCCTTCCCTACACACCCAAAACATATCTACCAGCATACAGTATCATCCATGCATTGCCTGCTTTCATGCATGTTATTGATGACTGTCTTTGCTGCTAGCAGTCTTTCTATTTATAAACTAAATCTTGTTGTCAATTTCTTACTCCAAACAACATTCCATTGATCATCTTCATATGTTTTTCCTCTCTACTGAAAATTCCCATCAGCATAAACCATTCTCATATCATTTTTTTAAAAAAAATCTCTTTAGTTCCCCAAAACTAATACAGTTTATCTTTCTATTCTCTTTTCCACTTCACAGAAAAACTTCTCAGTTATTGTATCTTCTTAATAGTTCCAATTTCTATATGTTTTTTCACCCATTTTATCAGAGTTTTTTTTTCTACCACTCCACCAAATGATCTTTTGTTAAGTTCAACATTTACCTCTACATTGCTAAATTCAATGATAACTTTGAGTCATTATCTTTCTTGATTTTAAGCAAGTGCATTTTGTAACAGGAGATCTCTTATTCTTTCTTGAAATACATTTTTCACTTACATTCCTTGACACCACACTTTCTTGCTTTATTTCCTATTTCACTGGATTTTTCTTCTCAATAATTTTGCCGATTCTTATTCTTATCCCCAGTTTCTGAATGCTAGCATTCTAAAGAAGTCAGTTTTGAGATCACTTCCCTGTCAATACTCACTCTCTTCTTTTGTCACACAAACTCATCTTGAAGCTGAGGAAGCCAGATCTCTCCGTATTCTCAACTCATTTATGGAACTTCTAACTTGATAAAGCTTTCATAATTAATAGACATTGCAAAATTAATAGAGCCGAAAGGGAACTATTAACACTGTGAGCTAATACCTTTATTTCACTAAAAGACAACTCTACATTATCAGAGGATCACAGTAAATTATATATATATATATATATATATATATAGTTGCAGACAGTGAGAGAGAGGGAGAGAGAGAGAGAGAGAAAGGTCTGCCTTCTGTTGGTTCACCCCCAACTAGCCACTACAGCCAGAGCTATGCCGATCTGAAGGCAGGAGCCAGGTGCTTCCTCCTGGTCTCCCACCTGGGTGCAGGGGCCCAAGCACTTGGGTCATCTTCCACTGCCTTCCTATGGGCCATAGCAGAGAGCTGGACTGGAAGAGGAGCAACTGGGACTAGAACCCAGCACCCATATGGAATGTCGGATTAACTAAGTGAGCCATGGTGCCGGACCCCAGTTTATTTTTTTTACATTGATTCATGTCACAGCAAATCCTGTTGGTTTTACTCATAAAGCATATACCTAATAAGAATTTGTTTGCTGCTAGCACCCTTACATTTCTTGACTTTATAAGACATGTTTATCTCCCTTTCATCGTTATCACTTGAGAATTTGTGTTCTTTCCAAAACAAAGTTGTATCATGTCAAGACTTTGATAATAATGTTATAATGGCATTCCATCTCATGTGAGTAATTAAATCAATGTACTGATATTTACAGTCAGGAATCATCAATCTTAGCCCTATAATAAGAAAACAAAGGAGAAACTATGGGGAGGCGCTATGGCACAGTGGGTTAAGCCACCACCTGCAATGCTGGTAGCATCCCACATGGGCATCAGTTTTTTTGGTTGCTTCAGTTGTAAATGGGAAAGCACTGGAAGATGGCTCAAGTGCTTAGGCTCCTGCTACCCACGTGGGAGACCTAAAAGAAGCTCTTGGCTCCCAGCTTTGACCTGGCTCAGCCCCATCAGTTGTAGCCATTTAGGGAGTGCATCTTCTCTGCCTACCTTTTTTTTTTTAAATCTCTCTCAGCAACACTGGACTCCACAGTGGTTCTTGAGGACATTACATGCAGAAGTGGGAGCACCTGTTGGGACCTCCACCTGGAACACTCTGTCCACAGCTTCTGCTTAGCATTAGTTCTTTAGTTCTCAGGTCAAAGATTTCTTTATAAGAGGAATCCTCCTTGATTATCATCTAAAAATAAGCACTATTTTTATTCCACCTTGGGAATGTCCAGCATCATTTTTTTCTCATTTTTTCATTTCATAGAATTTACCAATATTTATCATATCTACATGTTCATGTATTTAAGCTCTGTGTCCTTCCACTAGCTTACACACAGCATGTAGGGAGGAATTTGACTGCTTTATTTGTTGCTTTATGCCAAGAGTTTTAAAGGGTATCTGGTCTATGGCTGACATTCAATAAATGAATGAATGAAGCATGCGATAGACTGTTGAATATATGTGGACTCTCTACAAATATATGTTAGTATAATGTATCTAATATATATGTAAAAAGAATATCTTATAGTAAGACATTTAATGCTAATTTTATCCTTGCTTGCCCTTAATTTTTGAAAATTTTGCAGTTTAAGTTTACACTTTATGTCTGTGCAGCACTTTCTAGTGCTTCCATTATGACAGCTGCACTCGTCATAATGCTGTTTGCAGCACAGTGCAGATCACAATCTGGAATATATAATGTTTAAACCTGTGACTGAACTGGAATATATAGTTTAGCAATGTAGTAAAAAATGTGTATGAGCTTGGCATTGAAAATGACAATAAAATATTATTACCAAGCAGACTTTTAGAATACTTCTTCAAAGCTTCTTCATTGTGTGCTAGAAAGGAAATGTGTTCCTTATACCCAGTTCATGAACTTTGCTACAGAAAAAGAGGACCATCAGTTTACATGGTGGTATGGCAATTTAGATGTAATATAAAAAACCTGGAGGATATGAGATATGAGAAATAAAATAATATGCTTCCTACTGAGCATTGAAATATGTTTTAAACACAAAATGAAACCATAAAATTCCATTTTAATTTTCTTACAACTGCATAAGCTGGGGGAAAGCTGTGCTGTAGATTCAATATGCTGAAATTAGTCACGGCTTAGACTAAGATGTAAAACAACCGATCTGGAAACAATGAAAAGTAAGATATCTAGGTTGTTTCAAGTAGTGCACTGACTACTTCTTATAGCCAAGATGCACACAGTGCAAGCAAGATAGAACAAAGAAAACAAAACAAAAATCTCTCCATACCTATCCCAACCACCTAACATTTCTAGATTCCAAACTTGGAGTCTGGGAAAATATAGGTGCTCCAAATTGTTTAATTATCAGAAGTAACTTTTTTAGCGTAGGCTAAAAAACAACAAATTAGTTGTTGGATAAATCTCAGCATTATTCAAGAAATACTAACAGAATATCTACCATATGGCTTAAGGAAACATTATTATTAGTAAGGGAATATTCATTACTAATTAAATACTCTATTAAAGGAAATCTCACAGAGCCTAAATTGGTAATAAAGTAAATGTAAGCATTTTCTATGCCGTAGAAAATGTGCTGGTTAATTTCAGGGGTCAGCTTGACTAGGCAAAGGAATACTCAGGGAACTGGTTAAACTTCACTTCTGGGCATACCTGGGAGGGTGTTTCTGGGGTGACTGACATGTGAACTGGTGTTCTGAGTGAGGAAGATTCACTCTCCTTGTGAAGTGGCACCCAGCCAGCTGGGGTTCCGGGAAGGAAAGGAGGAGGAACTCGCAGAGCCAGCCCCAACATTCTCCTGCCCCGAAAACAGAGCCTGGGCTCTCTGGCTTTGGAGTTAAAGATTTAACAATAGCAACCCCTGGGCTCTCAAGTCCTTGGCCTGGATTGAGAATTATACCGCTGAGGTCCCCAGTTTCGAGTTCTTCAAATTTGGACGGGACCATGCTACCAGCATTCCAAGGTCGCCAGTTTGCTGATGGCTGACTGTTACTCAGCCTCCATAATTGCATGAGTCAACTCCTCTAGCAAATCCTCTTATATATATCTATTTATAAATATGCTACTAGTTTTCTCTGATGATTCCTCACTAATACAATTATCTAATACAGTTATCATTTGCCATTCCAATTAGAAGTTTTCTTAAATGATGTGCATATGATGAAACTTCTATCACTGACGATGCATAGGCATACCTCAAGAGAAATTTTTGGTTTTATTTCAGACCACTACACTAAGGGAAATATGACAATAGAGGCACAGATCTTTTAAATTCCCCAGTGCATACAAGAATTATATTCATGCTATACTGCAGTCTGTTCAGTGTGTGACAGTGTTAAGTTTAAACAAAGTGCATAAGTGCATACCTTAATTAAAAACATTTATTGCTAAAACATGGTAATGTTCATCTGAACTTTCAGCAAGTCAAAAATCTGTTTTGCCTGCAGAGGGTCTGGCCACATTGTCACTGTCTACTGCATGGTCAGGGTGGTGGCTGTTGCTATTTCTTAAAATGACACAATGAAGTTTGCTGCACTCACAGGCTCTTCCTTTCACAGATTGCTCTGTGGTATGTGATACTGTTTTACAGCATTTTACCCACAGTGAAACTTCTTTCAAAACTATTTTTAATCCTCTAAACCCTGACACAGCTTTATCAGCTAGATTTATGTTATATTCTTAATCTTTTTGTTGTGATGACAGTGGTCCCAGCATCTTAACTGGGACTGGATTCCATCTCAAGAAACCACTTTCTTCATCCATAAGAAGCAACTGCTCATCCATCAAAATTTTATCATGACATTGCAGCAATTCAGCCACATCTTCAGGCTCCAATTTTAATTCTAGTCCTCCTGCTGTATGCAACACATCTGTAATTGTTTGTGACACGGAGATACTGTACACTTCAAAGTTATCTGTGGAGGCTGAAATCAACTTCTTCTGAACTCTGTTAATTTTGATAATTTGACCTTCCTGCATGAATCATGGATGCTCCTAATGGCATTTAGAATGGTGGATCTCTTCAAGAATGTTTTCACTTGATTTTGCTCAAATCTATTAGAGGGATCACTATCTATGGCAGCTATTTATTCAATAATAGGACTTTTAAAAATATTTATTTATTTTTTTGAATGTCAGAGTTACAGAGAGAGAGAGAGAGGAGAATGAAATAGAGAGATAGAGAGAGAAAGACAGGGAGAGATGTCTATCTTATCTGCTGGCTCACTCCCCAAATGGTCACATTAACAAGGTTGGACCAGGCTTAAGCCTGGAGCCAGAAGCTTCATCCATGTCTCCCATGTGTGTGCAGGGGCCTAAGGACTTAGATCATCCTCTACTGCTTTCCTAAGCACATTAGCAGGGAGCTGGATTGGGAGCAGAACAGGTGGGATTCATGTGAGAAGCTGTGACTACAAATGGTGGCTCAACCTTTGGAGGCTTAACCTGATGTGCCACAGTGCCAGCCCCAATAACAAGATTTTTTTCTGTTTTTATAAAAGTGCTGAAACTTATAAATTAGTAGACGTGGTGCATTTCACTATTGGTTTCATAGCTTTATAATAACAAGATTTTAAAGTCAGAATTACTCTGGCCTATGATATACAGAACAGAGATTCTTCAAGCAGTCATGAAAAGAACATTCATCTCAGAGTACATTACCAATAGCACCTTTAGCTGACCAGGTTAATTGTCAATAAACAGTAATATTTTGAAAGGAAGCCTTTTTCCTGAGAGGTAGTTACTAACAGTTTCCTTAGCAAATTCAGTAAAGTGTGTTGTAAACAGATGTGCTGTCATCCAGGCTTTGTTATTCCATTTATAGACATAGGCAAATTAGATTCCACGCAATTTTAAAGGGCCGTAGGACTTTTAGAATGCTAAATGAACATTGGCTTCGACTTCAGGTCACAAGTGGCATTAGCCTGTGAGTCAGCCTGTTCTGTCCTTTCTAGCTATCAAAGTCCTAGATAGTCTCTTCTCCAAATAACACTCTTTCATCTACATTGGAAATCTGTTGTCTAGTGGAGCCACCATCAAAAAGATCTTTCATTTTCTGCATAACTTGCTATAGCCTCTACATCAGCATTTGGTTCTTCACCTTGCTCTCTGATGTTATGTAAATGACTTCTTTCCTTAAGCCTCATAATCCAGCTTCTACAGCCTTCAGATTTTCCTTCTACAACTTCTTTACCTTTTTCAATCTTTAGAGAACTGAGAAGTGTTAAGGCCTTCGTTTGGATTAGGCTTTTCTTTAAAGAAATATTATGACTGATTTGATCTTTTGTCCAGACCAGTACGATTTTCCCCATATCAACACATAAGCTTTGCTTGCTTTCTTATCATTCGAGTGTGCACTGGAGTAACACGCTGATTTTCTTTAACAAGTTTTCCTTTGTATTCACAACTTGGTTAGTTGTTAGGAAAAAAAAAAAAAAAAAAAAAAAAAAAAACCAAAACCAAAACCAACAACAACAAAAAAACACCCTTACCTTTCAACTTGTGTCAGCTTTGGACATACCTTCCAAATAATTTCAATCATGTATTTTTAAGTAAGAGCCAGGCAACCCTTTCACTTGAACATTTATACTCCACTGTGATGGTTAGTATTGTGCATAATTTTCAATATTGTTGTGTCTCAGAGAATGGACAGTTTTGGGGAAGGGGGCTGGCCAGTTGGTTGAAGAGTCAGAACACATTAAGTTCACCATGTTATAATTGTGGCACCCCAAAAGAATCACAATAGTAACATCAGATATTACTAATCACAGATCATCATAACAGATGTAAAATTACTGAAAAAGTCTGAAATACTGGGAGTTACTAAAATGTTACATAGAAACAGGAAATAAGCACATATTGGAAGAAAAGCACTAATAGACTTGTATGATACTGGGTTGCCACAAACCTTGAATTTGTAAAAAATACAATATCTGCAAATTCAATAAAGCAAAGAAAATTAAATGGTGTACTTATTATCTATTTTTTTTTTATTTTGACAATGCTTAAGGTACCTGTTGTCAAAAAAGCTTATAAATTGTTTAATATATTATATTTGTATTTTAGTTAAGAGCTAAATGATACAAAGGTACCATCTTAGATAAAATGCAGCAGAACTCAGTGAGATAGAATGGGACAAATGAAGAGTGACAGAGAGATATAGGCCTAATTTATAAGTTGTGACTTAAAGTAATCTCATAGAAAGATGGATGAAGAGTACCTACATTTCTATTTGATTTCCTAAGGAGTCTTTGAAGGAAATGTCTTCCTTTAGAAACTCTTTTCAAACCAAAATGGTGAAAAGCTTTATTAACACCACTGGAATTTAGTGAAATTTTTCCCTCTTCTTTGCTCAATTCAAGAATTATTTTGCACCAGAGTTCTCTGATGTAACTATAATTTTAAATAAATTACCTTTGTTAAGTGGACCCAACTTAGAAGATAAACACATAAAATATAGTGATACTGCATTACGTATGTGGCACAGATGACTTAGGCTAAAAGAACCCATAGGAATCTGATAATGTATTGCTTGCATAGTTTGGGTATATTCACATACCCACAATCTAACAAACCACTTCCCTAGTTGCAGACTCAAACACATCTCCCATTCCATTGATTAGGTTTAAAGAAGGGGTGTCTTTCAGAAATTGATACTCTCCAGCAAAACAGCTATGACTGGGGAAAGCTCACTCAGTTTTATTTTTAATATTGTTTAATTTTAGGAAGGTCATATAAATAATTATTTTTATTTTAAAATATATGAATTCTACATTTTCTGTAAAATACAGAAAATTTATTTATTTATGTATTTTATACTCATACATGTTCCAAAAGAATAAAGGATAAGCCAGGTTTGTGACCTTTGAGACAATGTAAGGCCTGAGGTCTTCTATTTTTCTCTGTGCCTCCTCAGTCGCCACAGGCTTAGTTCAAGAGTTGCTACCATTATAAATCATATATATCCGGCAGGCTTCTAGAACACAATACTTCAGTTCTGTAAATCAGGCCTTTTCTCCCTTTTTTAAAGTTAATTTTCACTGAAGCTTGAATATTAATGGATTATTTTTTCTGCTGTTGTTACAGCATACACAGATCCACTCCCTAAAGCTTATCTGAAAAATCACTGGGTAAGACATTTAGTTCAGGCTGGAATGAACAAAACCTAAGTGTTAGATGGTTGAGTTTGGAGCCATATGATTGTTGCTTTTGTTGGCCAGATTTTTGGGCTTCAGGACAAAGGAAATACATTGTCTTTGATGAGTTTATTGGTAGAATAAGATAAAGGAAAAGCAGCTGAAGTCTGAGCCACAGGTTCTTTTGAGCCATGTCATTAACTCCATTTCATGCTTGAGTGGCAGAATTTGGTTTCGAGCCCAGGGGGCAATTTCTTTCCAACCATATTTGGAAAGTTAGGATAATCTTACTGGTGAAGACGCTGAATGGCCAAAAATATGTCCACTGGTAAATTCAGCAGAGGCAAGTGGGAAATTAAGTGAATGGAAATATATTACCTAAGCGGTAGGTAAGACTAAGGTATGGAAAAGTTGATTTGGTAATACCCTCCCATCTTCCAAGGTCGTGGAACGCAGACCAATAGCGGATCATTGTGATTTCAGGGATATATTCTTTACAAAGAGGATTTCATTTCTCAAGACTTTTCTCATTTTCTGTTCCCTGTACAGAAATCATCAGCATGTAGAACCAGCACTAAGAAGAGTTCATCAAGTTCTAAAACCTTGGTTTTCTTGTCTGCATGCACTATAACTTGGATATGGTTTGTCTATGGAAAAAAAATTCATGTTGAAACATAACTGCCAATGTTACAATACTGACAGTTGGTGGCGTCTCTTGCTCCCCTTTGTCACTTTGTCTTCCACCTGCTGGCTGTTCTGTGTTTCCTCCATGCAGGGAAAAGCAGGTAGCCCTCACCAGAAGCTGAACTGGTGCTGGTCCCATGCCCTTGGACCCACGCAACTATAAAACAAAATAAGCTCCCTTTGTATATCATCACCACGGCTCAGGTATGAAGTTGCTCAATATCATCCACCCAGTAATTTAATATTCTTTCTGGCCCTCTAGATTATGCTTTTTAAATGAACCTAGAGAGTAGTCCAAAGTTAGATAAAGCCTTATAACTCAAACTGGTTGCCTAAGGTAGATAAGAAAGCCATTTTGTGTAAATTGGTAGGTATTTTTGAAATGATTTTTTTGCAAGGACATTATCTGACATGTAAGTTAGCTGTAGTACCCAGAGACTATTATCAAGCTCAGCCATGGAATTAGAAGGATCCCTGAGCCCTTTCATAAGTTTTTCTAACAAGTTTCAAAAGCAGACTTTGTCCTACGAAGACATCAGTAGCAGGTATTTGCATTTGTTTCAAGAGATGACTTATCAATTACTACACCTGACCATTTCCTAAGGGACTTCAACCTAGAGGCTCGCTTCTAAAATGGAAAAGTATAGACAGAAAAACAGAGTAGCTGTAATAAAAAGTGTAACTACATTTTTGACGTTTGAGTGTTGACGGCTTCTACACCTCATCCTTCTCTCTTCTTTTCTCACTCTGTGCCCCCATCCTTAATACCAGTGAGAGAGGTATAAAGCTCAACCCCTGTAACAGACAGGAAGAGCCAGCTAACCACAGTAGAACACCAGCTCCTTCTCTTTTCCCGTACTTGCTCAAGCAGTTTTTGTACTGGTTGGACAGACCTGATTTATTCCTACTAGAACACTTAACCTTGGTGTGTGTGTGCGTGTGTGCTATTTAGTCTTGAAACATGATTCACATTTCGAGTGGATTCACATTGCCCCTAAGAGATAGTCATAGGTGATTTTAGTAATAATATAGATTTCTATTACAGATTTAACCTCATATCTAGTCAGACAATAAAGAATTCCTAAATGAGATTTGTAATTCATAGGAATCTAAACAAACTCAGCATTAGGGAACCTGAAGAAAAGAAGTCAGATCCTACACCTCTTGTTTGAGACTGCCAATCAGGGAGATGCTCAGGTGTAAGTCTGAGATCCTCAGGTGATCCACCTGTTTCTGAATTACCACAAAGGTTTCTTTACTGGAGCGCTCAGAGCTCACTGGAACACCCAATATTGTTGGCTTCCTATTCTTTCAAGTATCACCAGAGCTTACTATTGATCAAGAAAACATACTCTATAAAGCCTCTTGCAATATGAAAGAATGCTCTCTTAACAGTCATTTATATATTGGGAATTTGTATGGGAAGCTATAAAAATGTACTGATTGATGAAAAGATGATATAGGCATAAGTGGACAGAGATATGGATACAGATATGTGATATAGAGATGCAAAAATCTGCATGTTTTAATTAAATTAACATGTGAGTAGAATTAATCTTGTTTCTTTTAAGTTTCTTTTAAATTTAAGGAATACATTCTTGTGTGCTGTCTAATGGCTGCTTTATTATTGCATATTTTAATTAATTGCTTACATCTATTCTTCCACCTTTCATTTCAAGGAGCAAGGGACAAATCAGATATAGTCCTCAGTTTGAAGCACATCATTGTTACTTATTTCTGAAAAACTCCCCTTACTTAATGTGCATGAACTGCAAGTTCCACATGGCTGGAATACTTGTTCCCCGTCTAACAAGGGTAAAATAACATTTCAGTATTGAATTTATTTCCATTTTCCATTTGACTTCTAAAAATTTTGAGTATCTTATGACACAGTGGTAAATATTTTGAGCCTCTTCTCAGTTTTTTGTTATGTTTTGCTCATTTCTCTTTTATTTATTTTTTGATAACAGATATATTATTAGATTTATCATGCAATAAAACAAATAAAGTATATTACCTTAAATGTAAGTGTTCTGACAATGATTCCCTAACATATTTTGGAAAGTTAGAAAATGTCTCGTAAGTTAAAAGTGCTGCTCTGTATTTTTTTTCTCAAAAAAGATCTTACCCTTTAAATGGCAAAGTTTCCATTGTCAAAATACACAGTGAGCTGATAGTGCCCTGTTAACCTAGGATGGAAATAATTGCCATTGGCTGAGAAGCAGCAGCGCGAAGTGTGGGTCACCCTTCTCGCACCTTTGACCTGCCGTGCTAAAGTGAGAGGCAACAAGCCGTGTGGATCTGAAATGTGCAAACGACTACATTATTGAAGCTTTCCTTTCAAAAGAAACAGAAAGGAGCTTTAAAAGTACATACATTCATAAAATATGTTTTCCAAAACTTTTAACATGGTGTTCCTTTAATATTTTTATCTCACAATAAAAAATGAATCATTTTCATAATAAATTTATTGTATTGTATTGTATTATTCTAATATTGTATTAGAAACCATATGTGCAACATACAGAATGAAGTGAATTTTACTTTGTATAAGTTATATACACAAATTGTAATTTGATTCATGGCAGATTAAGTGATTAGCATAATTATTTTGCTACTCTCTAGGTCTTTCTAAGAAAATGTCAGTAAGGGCTAAAAATCCTTCTAATCTGTACCTTATTTACTCAACAGAAGTACAGTGATTTAATAGACTTGGATATGTGGAATAAATCAGGTCAATGACTTTAAGGCACAACTATTAATTAATTTTTTTCCTGCCAGTAATAAAATCTTTCCATTACTACGTGACCCAGCTTTTGCAGCATAAAGAATAAGTAGCTATTTTGAAAGAACTCTTATCAATTCCAAACTATGCCTGGTGTGTATTATCATTCCTTGATTTTAATGATAATAATATTAACAATCTTTGGATAAAAAGAAGAACTTGGTAAATAGAGGTCAGCTCTGTGGCGCAGTGGGTTAACACCCTGTCCTGAAGTGCCGGCAACCCATATGGGTGCCGGTTCTAGTCCCAGCTGCTCCTCTTCTGATCCAGATCTCTGCTATGGCCTGGGATAGCAGTAGAAAATGGCCCAAGTCCTTGGGGCCCTGCACCCACGTGTGAGACCTGGAAGAAGCTCCTGGCTTCCAGCTTTGGATCAGAGCAGCTTTGGCCATTGCGGCCAATTGGGGAGTGAACAAGTGGATGGAAGACCTCTCTCTCTCTTTATCTCTCTACCTCTCTCTGTAACTCTGTCTTTCAAATAAATAAAATAAATCTTAAAAAAAGAAAAACTTGGTAAATATAAATACACAAAGACTTGGAGTATGTTTTTCATGCAATTATACATTTATCATTTATTAACATGTAATTTATTTTCCACAAAACTATGAACTGTTAGAATTAGTATGTTTTACTTTATATTTCTGGTACATATGATAGTTCTAAAGAATAATCAATTCTTAATGACAGTTGCTGCATTAATTTAAAAACTATGCTGAGTGAATTAAGCCAGTCCCAAAGGGACAAATATCGTATGTTCTCCCTGATCGGCAACAACTAACTGAGCACCAAAGGGGAAACCTGTTGAAGTGAAATGGACACTATGAGAAACAGTGACTTGATCAGCCCTTGTCCTGACGGTTGATGTACAATGTAATACTTTATCCCTTTTAGTATTTTTTTTGTTCTAGTACCATTGGTTGAACTCTGTAATTAACACACAATTATTCTTAGGTGTATAAATTTTAACTGAAAAGTGATCCCTGTTAAATATAAGAGTGGGAATAAGAGAGGGAGGAGATGTACAATTTGGGACTTGCTCAATAGGACTTGTCCCAAATGGTGGAGTTAGAAACATACCAGGGGATTCCAATTCAATCCCATCAAGGTGGCATGTACCAATGCCATCTCACTAGTCCGAGTGATCAATTTCAGTTCACAATTGATCACACTAATAGGACTAAGAGTCAAAGGGATCACACAAACAAGACTAGTGTCTGCTAATACTAACTGATAGAATCAAAAAGGGAGAGAACAATCCAACATGGGAAGTGGGATACACAGCAGACTCACAGAATGGCAGATGTCCTAAACAGCATTCTGGCCTCAGAATCAGCCCTTAAGGCAGTCAGATATGGCTGAAGAGCCCATGAGAGTATTTTAGGCATGGAAAGCCAAGACACTCTGGCAAAAAAAAAAAGGATGATCTAAATGAAAGTCTCTGCAAGTGAGATCCCAGTGGAAAAAACGGGGCCATCACAGAAGGAGGTACCTTTCTCTGAAGGGAGGAGAGAACTTCCACTTTGACTATGACCCTGTTGGAATAATATCAAAGTTGACGAACTCAAAAGGTTTCCATAGCCTTGGGAACTCATGACTAGAGCATAGGGAGATTACTGACGCCATAAACAAGAGTGTCAAATTGTTAAGTCAACAACAGCAGTCATTGTGTATTTACTTCTCATGTGGGATCTGTCCTTAATGTGTTGTCCAATGTGAAGTAATGCTATAACTAGTACTGAAACAGTGTTTTGCACTTTGTGTTTCTGTGTGGGTGCAAACTGATGAAATCTTTCCTTAATATATACTGAATCGATCTTCTGTATATAATTGAAAATGAATCTTGATGTGAATGGAATGGTAGAGGGAGCAGGAGATGGGAGAGGTGCGAGTGGGAGGGAAATTATGGGGGGGGAAGCCATTGTAATCCATGAACTGTACTTTGGAAATTTATGTTTACTAAATAAAAGTTAAAAAAAAGAAAAAGAGAGAGAAAGAAAAAAAAATAGAGGTGGGCTTTGCACAAAGGTTAAGTTTCCATTTGCATTGCCTGCATCCCGCAGTACCTGATTAGGGTTCCGGCTGTTCTTGTTCTTATCCAGCTCTCTGTTAATGCACCTGGGAGGTATCAAATGATGGCTCAGATTCCTGAATCATAGCTCCCCACATGGGAGACCAAATGGAGTTCCTGGATCTTGACTTCGGGGTGGTCTAGCCTGGACGGTCTTAGGCACTGGGGGAGCAAACCAGCATGTGGAAGACCTCTCTGTTTCCGTCTGTCTCGGTTTCTCTGTGTGTGTGTCGCTCTCTATTTCTCTGTCATTCAAATACATAAATAAATCTTTTTAAAAAATTACTGAACTATATGAAAAATATTCATCCTCATCTATAAAGTAATTGCATAATAAAATTTAATAATTACAATTGTGTCTTTTCATTCTTTTTTTTTTTTTTTTGACAGGCAGAGTGGACAGTGAGAGAGAGAGAGAAAGGTCTTCTTTTGCCGTTGGTTCACCCTCCAATGGCTGCAGTGGCCAGTGCTCCACGCCGATCCAAAGCCAGGAGCCAGGTGCCTCTCCTGGTCTCCCATGGGGTGCAGGGCCCAAGCCTCCACTGCACTCCCTGGCCACAGCAGAGAGCTGGCCTGGAAGAGGGGCAACCGGGACAGAATCCAGTGCCCCAACTGGGACTAGAACCCAGTGTGCCGGCGCCACAAGGCAGAAGATTAGCCTAGTGAGCCACGGCGCTGGCCAATTGTGTCTTTTCATCAATAAATTTACAGTAAAAATGAAACCAATTCAGAACTAATGATGACATTAGGAATCATTATGATAATTTCAGGAATTACAATTACCTTTATTGGTGGGGAATGTTAATGATTAGTACCAAAGGGAATGCTGGCTCACAGGAGAATACAGTAATATTCTAGTTATGGAATCGGGAGAGAATGGATGAGAAAAATGTGGCATAAACAGATAAAAAATTATAAAATATCACATATATGCACAATGGAATAGTGAAGAAAAGAAATTCTACTGTTTACAATAAACATGGACAAACGTGGATGACAGCAAGCCAAATACAGAAAAACAAAACTGATCTCACTTATGTGGAATCTAGAACAGTCACATTCAAAAAAGCAGAGAGAACAGTCATTACTAGGGTCTTAGGGATGAAGAAAACTGGGAGAAATTAATTATAGCATTCAAAATGAATGCATTCTGGAGATCTAAGAAAGATTGGCGACTACTGAACAATACTGTATTGTACACTTGCTAAAAGAATTTATCTTATGTATCCTCAACACCAAAAAATCAAAACTGGGTGAGGTGATGGATTGTATTAACGAGCGTGGTGTGACAACTGTCTTACTATGTATCTATTTAGCAAAACGTCACAGTGTACCCTCAAGAATACACAAGATTTGTTGTCAGTTATACTCCGCAAAGTTGTGTAGGTGGGATAACTGAGGGTGCTTTAGCTCAGGACAGGAACAAAACTATGATGCCATGTGGAAGAGAACTGAAGAGATTTTCTTGGCCATTCTCATCTAAGATGAAACTGCTCACCACTGCAGCAGACGACTCGGAATGCCTAGTGAGCAGCAGTGTCCGTGAAGCTGAGTTTCAAAAAAAACGACAGCGGAACATGGTCTCACCTTCTTGCTTGTTCTTGTTTTTTCCTTTGTTGGAATAGAGAGATGGTGACCTGTGTGGATTCTTCAGGCAAGTTCACAGGTTTGGATCACCACTGTTTGTGTGATGCAGGAACTTCTTGAGTGACATTTAAGATGGCTCATCCCTGCTATCTCTGATTAGCAAAGAGTTTAAGGGGTGATGTCTGATTAATTCTCCAGAATATTCCAATGTTTTTTTGACAGAAGGAATTCACTAAGTAAATGCTGTGTCCTGGGAGCAAATATTGGTTTAGAATCAGATGGTCATCTCTCAGGCACACTGACAGAGTGCGAGACAAATCTCTTATAACAAATATTAACAAAAGAAAATGATGATATAACCTGGTGGGTCAAGATTAAGGAAAGTAGCCAAAGACCTGAGGAGTATGATTGGTCAGAGAGAGAATAAACAGCTGATACAAAGAAGTGAGTCCCACCTGCCACATAGCAAAAACATTGTACTTGGAAGAATAATGACGGGGCACGAAGGAAGATCCCAGGACACAGAAATCTCTGGTTTGGTCTCAGTGCTGAAGCCTGGGGCTGTTCTTACTCAAATCCCTTTAGCTCTCTGTGCAGGCAAACTGATTCTGAGATACCTCACGGGGGAAACATGGCAGTTGTGGTGAACAGGAAGGTTAGAAATAAAGTGTGGGGATTTCATCATCATTTTTGTTAACAGTAGGGAATGATTTTGCCTAGCAGAAGAGGTCAATGAGAATGTATTTGAATAATATTACACAAATTACAGAATAAAACACAGTAATGCTATAATTAGGCATATAAAATAATGAAAGTTTATAAATGTATAAACTTTCTGGATACATACAGGAGTGTGTTCTTCAGATTCTTTTTTTTTTAACTTTTATTTAATGAATATAAATTTCCAAAGTACACTTATGGATTACAATGGCTCCCCCCCCCCAATAACATCCCTCCCACCCGCAACCCTCCCCTTTCCCACTCCCTCTCCTCTTCCATTCACATCAAGATTCATTTTCGTTTCTCTTTATATACAGAAGATCAGTTTAGCATACATTAAGTGAAGATTTCAACAGTTTGCTCCCACACAGAAACATAAAGTGAAAAATACTGTTTGAGTACTAGTTATAGCATTAAATCTCAATGTACAGCACACTAAGGACAAAGATCCTACATGAGGAGTAAGTGCACAGTGACTCCTGTTGTTGACTTAACAAATTGACACTCTTGTTTATGTCATCAGTAATCACCCTAGGCCCTTGTCATGAGCTGCCAAGGCTATGGAAGCCCCCTGAGTTCACCGACTCTGATCATATTTAGACAAGGCCATGGTCAAAGTGGAAGTTCTCTCCTCCCTTCAGAGAAAGGTACCTCCTTCTTTGATGACCCATTCTTTCCACTGGGATCTTACTCGCAGAGATCTTTCATTTAGGTTTTTTTTTTTTTTTTTCCCCCAGAGTGTCTTGGCTTTCCATGCCTTAAATACTCTCATGGGCTTTTCAGCTGGATCCGCATGCCTTCAGGGCTGATTCTGAGGCCAGAGTGCTGTTTAGGACATCTGCCATTCTATGGGTCTGCTGTGTATCTCACTTCCCATGTTGGATCGTTCTCTCCCTTTTTGATTCTATCAGCTAGTATTTGCAGACACTATTCTTGTTTATGTGCTCCCTTTGGTTCTGAGTCCTATCATTATGATCAATTGTGAACAGAAATTGATTACTGGGACTAGTGAGATGGCATTGGTACATGCCACTTTGATGGGATTGAATTAGAATCCCCTGGTATGTTTCTAACTCTACCATTTGAGGTAAGTCAGCTTGAGCATGTCCCAAATTGCACATCTCTTCCCTCTCTTATTCCCACTCTTATATTTAACAGTGATCACTTTTCAGTTAAATTTCAGCACTTAAGAAGAATTGTGTATTGATTACAGTATTCAACCAAAAGTATTAAGTAGAACAAACAAAAAAAAATACTAAGAGGGATAACATATTAAGTTGCTCATCAACAGTCTTCAGATTCTTCAATAGAATTTTATTCTAAAAGAAATTTATTAATATATATCACTTTCCATTCCTTTCAAATCTCGGCCCCTGGTAACCAATAATCAACTTTAAACCTCAATGAATTTGCTTTAATTCAAATTTCAAAACGTATGACTAATACAAAATGTGGTCTGCATCTGGCTCCTTTCACATAGCATATTTTCAAGGTTCACCTGCATTGTTTCATGTATCAATGCTTCATAATTTTCATTGCTGAACAATAAGATATTACATAGTTATGCACCATTTTTCAAATTCATTGATCATTTGATGGACATGTGAGTTGTTTAAATATGTTGGCTATTAAGAAAAATACTACTATGGACATTAGTGCATAAGTTACAAATGTGGTCAGTGAATTTCTCTTTGTTATCTAAGTGTGAGATTGCTGTATCACATAAAATTCTGTTCCTTCCAGTAAGGATGCTAATCAACTACAGAATGACACATTTCTGATGAGTACAGAATGATACAGCATTTCTTAAAATCTTATGATCATATGTACACATATGAAACAAAAATTATAATACTAGGTTTTTATCTAATAGACATGAAAATATTTGTTCATGTAAAACTTCTACATTAATGTTCACAGTAGCATTATTCATAATGAATCAAAATGTAAATGCATTTCACTGAATGTTTTTGTCCTTCCAAAATTCTTATGTTGAAATTCAAAGCTGCAAAGCAATGGTACTGGGAGTTGGATCCTTTTGCAGGTTAGGTCTTGAAGACAGAGCCCTATTTCATGACAGTGATGGTGATGGAGAACTTGATTCCCACCTAAATAGAGAGGGATCAGGGGACCCTCACTACCATCTGGAGATGAGTCTAGGAGGACATGAGAAAAGGCAAGCAACCAGCTTCTTGAAGAATGTTGATGTCATGTGCCAGTCCTACATCAACGGTTTTCTGCGCTGTTGTACCTTATCTAGCCAATGAGAATTTGATATATGTTGGGGGGGAAATTTCATGTGTTTTCTGTTGTCCGTATTGAACCTCACTTGGAGACTCAACGTTCATCAAGTTAACCAATCAAAGCCATCACTTCTCCGTGTCACTCCCAGATCAACCATGCGCACATCCCCTTTCACAGTCTATAAAACCTTCCAGACACTCAGCTCTCAATGGTCCCCTCCTTCAGAGGGGACCTTCTCAGAATTGCAACGAATATTTTCTTTTGCTTTCTCTGCTTTTTTCCAATAAATTGCTTCTGCTTTGCATCCTTGTCCTTGTCTGTGCTCCTAATTCTTTGTTGTCATGAGACACAAACCCAAGCAATTAGGACACTGGAAAATCTACAGCTTTCTTGGGGCTCATTCAGGATTGCCAGAAGGGTGACTACAAACAGACTGCCGGTGCTTCTTTTTGGAGATCCTCGTTCTACACTACAGTCCACTAAAAATTAAAAACACAGGAACTCTGTCAGCCAATTAAAAGCAGCTAGCTCGGGGGCTGGTGCCATGGCTCACTTGGCTAATCCTCCACGTGCGGTGCCGGCATCCCATATGGGCACCAGGTTCTAGTCCTGGCTGCTCCTCTTCCAGTCCAACTCTGCCATGGCCCGGGAAGGCAGTGGAGGATGGCCCAAGTGCTTGGGTACCTGCACCCGCGTGGGAGACCAGGAGGAAGCACCGGGCTCCTGGCTTCAGATCGGCGTAGCTCCGGCCGTGGCAGCCATTTGGGGGGTGAACAAACCTAAGGAAGACGTTTCTCTCTGTCTCTCTCTCCCTCTCACTGTCTAACTCTGTCAAATAAATTATATATATATATATATATATTTATTTATTTAAAAAAAGCAGCTAGCGAGGCTGCCAGTCTTAAAGGCTCAGAGGGCAGGCTTGCTGTGGCAGACATGATTAATCCTCCTCTGCCTTTTTTTGGCGCTGAGAATGTCAGTCTTGTTCTGCTTCAGCTTTCTTCCAGGCCAATTCTTCCACCACGTGAGACTAGAGGAAGGTCCTATAGTAACGGAAGGGTTCTGGACAGGTGAACTTGGCACTGATCCCTGAAGGCGTCCTGATCGGCATCAGACTCTGACATCAATGAGGATATTGGACTAAAAGCTGTGTAACCCACTCTCTCTCTACTTCCTCCCTCACAGTCTCAAATGTCAGGCAGGGAGGGGGCTGCTCTGGCTGCAGCTGGCTGGATTTCTCCACCTAAGGTGGCAAGGGAGAAGCCTTAACCTATTCACCCCTTTCAACCTGATAGATTTTTCTTTTTCCCCTTTCTCAGCAGATGGCATTTTGTTGATGACTTTTTCCTTCAGCTCTGGACAACAAGATTATCTGATTCTCTTTTGCTTGAGAGAATCAAGCCTTAAAGAAGTTAGTGCTAACTGCCTATTTTTAATTGCATGAGTGATTAGTGTAATTCTAATTAGATCTGGCCCACCGCTTTGATGACAATGCTCAGGTAAATGGATTATAAAATATGTTGTAAGGTTATCAAATGATGCGGAATTTGCTGTGCTTTTATGAAGACTTATTGTGTTGGGCTCCAGGGTCGATGAGACACAGTTCCAGAGAAGACCCCTCCACATCTGTATAATAGACCTATCTCGTCCTGCAAGTTACGTTGATTGCGTGATGCTTGGGGTAGCAGGTATATATGCCGTCTCCCTCCAGCGCAGGGTTTGCCCACAGCCAGGTGGGCACTGGGACAAGGCATGGGTTGTCCTCCCATGCTGCACTCTTTCTTGCTCACAGCCTCCCCTTCCTCATGGGTCCTGGCACTAAGAGTTAAAACCTTTGGGGGTGTGGATAGTGACAGTGGTTAGGGAGACTCCGCAGGGAGTCAATACCCCAAGGCAGTACACCCAGAGCAGAGTGGACAGTTACCTGACAACTATGTGAGAGGCACACACATTCTGGGGAGGAAAAAAAAAAAAAAAGGAAAACAGCACTTTTATCCTGTTCAAGCCAGGAGATTCAGGGAACACATCAGATTCTTTAAAGAGAGGCTGACAAAGTCATAGGCAAGCAAACATTAAATAGCCAGACACTGACAGGTCAAATCTGGATCCAAAAAGGCGGAAGACAAGGCCACAGGTAGGTGCAGGTAAAGGTGACTACTCCTGCCGGCTATCATGAGTGCCAGGTTGCACACAGCCGTGATATACAGGATAAAGGGCACAGGAACACATGGGAAGGGGTGGAGGCATGGGTAGGAGCATCTGCTCCTGTTCTCTGACCTCTCCCTGCTACAGACTCCAGGATGGGATGGTCCCACAGGTCAGTACATTGAGGAAAACCTCCGAGTCAGAAACTTAGGGATGCCTTTGTTTCTTGTCCTCTACTGTTAGCTGGACAACAGGCCATCTTCAGCACGCACATTTTGGACTGCATTGTTGGGATTCTTTTGGCTGTCAACCTTGAAGAAAACAATGGCTGGTCATTTTATGCACTATGGCATGGCTAGGATACAAGCTGGAGGATGGAGATATTTGGCACTCAGAGGAAAGTATTAATTATAGCACCACCTTCCAATTAGAACTCTTGTGTTGCAAAACAGGGAGGTGGCCTGACATCCTTTATGTCTGAGCATTTTTTTTGCCTTGTGATACAAGACAGACTTTTGTCACAACTGTAAGGTAGGCCTGGCACTTTTAGCAGCAGTTACAGCCAAGACTCCAGCTTCCCCTCTCCCTTCCCCTACTGTGGAGCCTGCTGCACAGTCTCTACTGGTCCTTCCTTCTCCCACTCCTGTTTCATTATGCCACACATATCCTGGATTACCTAGCGGCAAACAGGCCACCTGATCTCCAGCTTCTATTTTACCCCAACAGGAGATTCACAGAAGGTTGAGCAGCTCTATTCATTTCGTTTCCCTTTCCCCTGAAGGATCTTAGACAGAAAACGGGGGACTTTGGAACCTGACAGATATATTGAGGCCTTCCAGAGTTTGTCCCAGGCACCTGATCTCACCTAGAAAGATATAATGGTACTCTTAAATCAGACCGCAACAGAGACTGGAAAACAAACTGCTTTCCAAACTGCAAAAACATTGGGGGGTGAAATTTATATAACAATTACATCCTCACCTAATCACAGAAGATATACCTAGAAGAGACATATATTACAGGGAAATAGGTCATTCCTTAGGAAGAGCCTCACATTAACTGTACAACATATGACTCCTGTAGATGAATGGAAATGAAAACATATCATGGCTGTATCCTGGAGAGATTAAGGAGGACCAAGACCAGGTCCCTAAACTACCCCCTGCTTTCCACCATGAGCAAGGTCCAGAGAAAACCCCCACCTTCTTTGAAGCATCAAGGCTTTAGTCAAGCGTGTTTCCCCATCTCTTGATTTGGTAGAAGAACAGGTGATCTCAAAGGATCAGTTCAATATTCATTCAGCTTCAGGCATTAGGAGAAATTTTCCAAAAACTGGTTACTAGACCTGAGAATAGCTTAGAAAATCTCCTGAAAGTCAACACTTTAATCTTTTACAATTGTGACCAGGAGGACACCAAACAATCATAAAGAAGGAATGAGGAAAAGGTGAAGGCCTGGTGGCAGCTTTGTGGACACACCAACCGGGGATCCCCAGGAATCTCCAAAGGAATGGGGATCCATAGAGGGTTGACTGCCCCAGAGACCCAGGCCTCTGAGGTCAGAGCCCCTTCCTCAGATGTCCTGAGAAGACTGAAGAGACCCAGGACTTCCCTCACAGGCTCCTACTACCCAGATCAGCAGCACCCAGAAGCTTCAGTTGGTCCCAGCCATCAAAAGGAAGGAGGTTGACTTCGTCCTAGATACTGAAGCCACCTTTTCTGCTCTTCCCTCAAATTAAGATTTCCCCTCTTCTCTTAGTATGCCTGTGCAGGCATCTCAGCAAAGCCCTTTGTTAAATAAGCTCATTATTCCATCATCCTCAGATACTAGAAGAAAGCTTCAGAAACAGGCTATTGGAACTCAGAGTATCTCTCTACTGCTCATATCATAAGTGTAATTGAAATACCCCTTCAAAGATAGGTTTGAGAACTTTGAAAATGCTGCATGGTCATCCTTTCTTTACATGATCAAATCCAACACAGAAGTTGCCAAATTTCAACAGGCCACTCACGCTCTCCCAGAGACAAAATCGAGGGTATTGGGAAGCTCTACATATACCCCCAGGAAACTCACTGTTAGTCAAGGTCCTCCCAACTCACACTTGCTCTACAGAGGACAGGTAATTAGGACCCCATGTTGTGATTCTTTCTACCCCTCACGATGGTAAAATTGTCTGGATTAGATTCCTGTTCCTCCATTCCTGGGTTTCTGAACCAACATCAGATTTAATCTCTGAAGACAACGTTGACATCTCCAAGGAAGACAAGGACTCCTGCCAAGCCACCAAGGGATTCAGATTACTTTTTTAAAAGATAAGTATTCAACCAAAAGTACTAAGTAGAACAAACAAAAAAGTACTAAGAGGGATAACATACTGTAATCAATACACAATTATTGTTAAGTGCTGAAACTTAACTGAAAAGTGATCACTGTTAAATATAAGAGTGGGAATAAGAGAGGGAAGAGATGTGCAATTCGGGACATGCTCAAGCTGACTTACCTCAAACAGTAGAGTTAGAAACATACCAGGGGATTCCAATTCAATCCCATCAAGGTGGCATGTACCAATGCCATCTCACTAGTCCCAGTGATCAATTTCTGTTCACAATTGATCATAATGATAGGAGTAAGAACCAAAGGGAGCACATAAACAAGAATAGTGTCTGCAAATACTAGCTGATAGAATCAAAAAGGGAGAGAACGATCCAACATGGGAAGTGAGATACACAGCAGACCCATAGAATGGCAGATGTCCTAAACAGCACTCTGGCCTCAGAATCAGCCCTGAAGGCATGCGGATTTGGTTGAAAAGCCCATGAGAGTATTTCAGGCATGGAAAGCCAAGACACTCTGGGAAAAAAAAAAAAAAAAAAAAAAAAAGAAAACCTAAATGAAAGATCTCTGCGAGTGAGATCCCAGTGGAAAGAACGGGTCATCAAAGAAGGAGGTACCTTTCTCTGAAGGGAGGAGAGAACTTCCACTTTGACCATGGCCTTGTCTAAATATGATCAGAGTCGCTGAACTCAGGGGGCTTCCATAGCCTTGGCAGCTCATGACAAGGGCCTAGGGTGATTACTGATGCCATAAACAAGAGTGTCAATTTGTTAAGTCAACAACAGGAGTCACTGTGCACTTACTCCTCATGTAGAATCTCTGTCCTTAGTGTGCTGTACATTGTGATTTAATGCTATAACTAGTACTCAAACAGTATTTTTCACTTTATGTTTCTGTGTGGGAGCAAACTGTTGAAATCTTTACTTAATGTATGCTAAAGTGATCTTCTGTATATAAAGAGAATCAAAAATGAATCTTGATGTGAATGGAAGAGGAGAGGGAGTGGGAAAGGGGAGGGTTGCGGGTGGGAGGGACGTTATGGGGAGGAAGCCATTGTAATCTATAAGCTGTACTTTGGAAATTTATATTCATTAAATAAAAGTTTAAAAAAAAAGATAAGTAAATCTGTTACGCATACTTTTCCCCAGCCTTTACTCTCAGTCCCACCCTTTAGTCCCATCACCAAGCTGCTGTTATTTTGCGGATAGCCTTGCTACTTAGGCTTCTATTTCTTTTCTTGCTATTATTCACCTGCTCACCGCCACTAAGAGTGCAGTGCCATGGTTTGACTTCACTTGGCTTTAACCCTGTTGACTATATGCACCACAGTGAGGGCTTACAAAAGTCCCACTTATTTTGAGGGACATACCTAAGAGATTCTCCCACCTTGGAAAGACACAGATTGGGAAACCCTGTTTACAGAGGCATTTTTGGCTTGTTAGTGTCTCCACCTTGGAAATATCTATCTTAAATCTCATTCTTATGGGTCAGCAGAGACTGGAGGCCATGATAAGAGCCATTGGGATTCAACAAAACTCTGATAACTCATTGGGTTCTATGGTCTTGCAAATGCGTTGGGCATAAGACATCGTCATGGCCCAACAAGGCAGATATGTGCATTATTAAATAAAACATCTTGCTTTTAGGTTGACACCTCCCACTAGGTAGAAGAAAATATAGAGATTCTATAGGATGTCAGGCTCATAGATGATGTAAGAGAATAGGCAGGCTCAAGTCCTAGCTGGATATACTCCTGTTGTCTTCTTTTGGGTTTTCTCATGTATGGGCATGGATTTATCCCTTTCTAACTCTTTGCATTTTTGCAACACTGCTGATGTTTCAGTCCTGTACACCCACCCTTCATGTACACCTTATCACTTCTCATACAAAGGTTATCAAACTCCAGATAGTCCTGTAGAGGGATTCATGGAGGCAGGCCTTCCACCAGTGACCCTTGGAGAGACCTCTGGAGGAGGAGTGCTTCCTGCTGTCTCCAATGTTGTCCCTCTCCAGTTTGAAGTAACCAGAGTGATCGTCACCCCTTCTTCATAATGGCAGCTACGGTTACCTGTTCATAGCGGGTATGACATAAACAGAAATTCTTGGCCAGGTACACAGAGTCTTTGGAACACCTTCCCACCATCTGGAGATGAGTTTAGGAGAACTTGAGAAAAGTCAGGTAGCCAGCTTCTGTGCAGGAGACTGATGTCATGGGCTAGTCCTTTAACCAAGAGTTTACTGTTCTGTGGTAACTGACCTGGATAATGAGAATTTAGTGCATTTATGCAGAAAGTCTCATGTATTTTCTATTTTCTTTTTTGAATCTTGGGTGGGGACTTAACTTCAGCCAATTAACCAACCAAAACTGCCATTTCTGAATGCCTTTCCTGCAAAATCATGAGAACGTCACCCCTAAAAGTCCATAAAAGCCCCTACAGAATCAGTTCTCAACAGTTCCAATCTTCAGTGACCCCCTCAGCCCTGCCAGCAGCTTTTTATTTAGCTTTTGCTACCTCCCCCACTGCTGCCATGTGTGTCTCTATCTCTAAACTTTCTTCAGTAAAATACTTCTTCTTTGTATGCTCTTAGTTGTCCACACTCCTGATTTTTCATGGGCATGAAACATGAACTTGAGCAATTAGAAATTCAGACTCTTGCAACAGTTCTTGGAAAAGATGTCTCGGAAAGATCCCTCTTCCCTTTTGCCATGTGAGGTTACAGTAAGCTATGGTCATCTAGAAAGTGGGTTCATATCAAACGCTAAATCTGCCTTGACCTTTTACTTCATGGTCTAGAAATGAAAATTCTATTGCTTATAAGCATTCAGTTTATAGCGTTTCTTGCAACATCCCCAAAGGATGAAAACAAAAATGATATGAATTTCCATTGATACATAATGTATAAGATACACACACACACACACCAAATCTCAGTACTCACTAATAAAAATGACTAAAAAAAGTAACGAATGTAAAAACATAGATTAATCTTAATATATTGTGGAGAGTCAAAGAAGCCCAAAACAGAGGATCTATACTTTCTGATTTCTTCTGTGTGAAATTCTATATAATGCAAAGTAAATAGTGAATTCTAAATTATTAAGATATCACATAGATCCTTTGTGCAGCTCATGTGCCTGAGTGTGTGTGGTACACAAGCACTATGAGCTCACCCTAGGAAGCCGATTCATCTTAGTAAAGAGAAAGTTTGAAACTGTGAATATGTCAGCCAGCATGATCATCCTCTCCCTGCTACTGACGATTGAGAAGACCTACCATGCCAAATGTCACTCAGGACTTGCCCTAATCACACACAAAGAATACAGCTCCCAAGTCCCATCTATTGCACATGTCTAGAAATCTACTAAAGGTAGAGACATTCCAGTCAGCCTTAAAATCACATTTAAAAGAAGAAAGCCTTCTGAGGCATACCATCAAGTGTTCCCCAGATGCTTAAAATAAACACAAAAATATAAGAAACATGAACAAGAAAGGCATTATGTCCCCAAAATAATCACAATGATACTTAAGTCTAATACTTAAGTATTAGACTGTGAAGATGAGATTGACAAAGTGCCTGAAAAGGAATTCATAAGAATGAGAGTAAGATTACTCAAAAACACAGAGAAGCAATTATGCAAGTTAAAGAGATCTGTACACGACATGGTATAGAAATTCTGAAGGGAAATAGAGATATTAAAGAAAACTCAAACTGAAATATTAGAAATGAAAAATTTGTTATATCAAATAAAAAATGCAGCATAAGCCACAACAACAGACTTTGTGAGGCAGAAGAAACAATATCCAAGCTAGAAAACAAGTTTTAGACAATAAAAAAGAAGAAAAATTAGAATAGCTAAAAAACAGTGTTTGAGATACGTGGAATACCATCAAATAATTAAATATACCTATATTAGGAATTCTTGAAGGAATAAAAAAACAAAATGTCTAAGAAGAATTGCTCAGTAAAACAAAAGTAGAAACCTTCCCTAAATTAGAGAACTATACGAACATCCAAGTCCAAGAACCACATAGAACCCCAGATAGACACAATCAAGAAAATCTTCACCATGACACATTGTAGTTCAATTTTCAAAAATAAAAGATGCAAAAAATGCACAAAATGGAAATGTCAGATTACCTTTAAAGGGATTCCAGTTAGATTGACGGCAGATTTCTCATCAGAAACTCTATAGGCCAGAAGAGAATGGAGAGATAGTCCAAATCCTAAAAAA